>NW_007361053.1:173287-235388 GCF_000149035.1 Colletotrichum graminicola M1.001
GCCCACTACATGCGCGTAACGCATCGGTAGGAATGTTGAGGAAGTAGCGGAGTGACCTCTCGCATTGAAACTATACGTATGGCGAATCCGCATGCGGGGATCGGCACGACGACAGGGCTAGTGATTTCGACAACCGATTTTCCTCAGCGACCTTCCAGTGATGCCCGATCCAAAATGCTAAGAGGGCCCTTGGAGAGAGGCATAGGTCCCTCTCAAACGGCGACGCGTTCCTCTCTCTCTCTCTCTCTCTCTCTCTCTCTCTCTCTCTCTCTCTCTCTCTCTCTCTCTCTCTCTCTCTCTCTCTCTCTCTCTCTCTCTCTCTTCTGGGTCCTTATCATCTATTCTATACGATACTACCACAAGACAAAATGTCTTGTTAACCCAAAGAGGCATGGCCGGCCTCTTGATCATGAAAATTTCTCGTCCCAGGTCGTTAATTCTATTTGATGAAAATATCGCACACACCCCTCCGCTCACTTCTCTCTTCCTGCCTGTGTCGGCAGAGAGGAAAGAGAAAGGACGTCCAAATTCGAGACCTTCACCAGCATGACAGCGGTATAGTAATCTGCTCTCTCCGGCGCGAGTGCATGCCAGTTTTTCAACTCCCTGCGTCCCCCATAGTGCGCGGCCCAAAGTTCGCATTGCATGAATGCCACGTAGAATTATTCCCTGCACCTGCAGCAAAAGCAAAGGGGAGAAAATAGATGGCCCCCCCCTTCAACTGTGGGAACACCACCGCTGCCGCCGTTCTATCCCCACTCACCGCTCTCTTCTCCTCAAACCCAGCCACCTCACCGGACAAACCACCGGCGACAGGGACCACCGGCGACAGGGATGCACACAGGCTCTGGGTTGGAATAAGCGTAGCCAGGAGAGCGCAGCCGAGACCAGAAGACTCGCCGTCTCTCTCTCTCTCTCTCTCTCTTCTCCGACGGGTTTCAACTGTAACTGTATTGGATGCCCAGTCCGACCTTGGGGTTCTCACCGATGGGTCCGCCGACGCGCATCTTCTTGGGCGGGCTCACCATGTCTGACCGCATGTCCTGCCCGGGACCGTGGCCGTTGCTGAACTTGCGCTTGTCCGTACCGCTCTTAGTGATGCCAGAGAACAGCTTCGCCTGCAACCTAGCACTCTTCTCCGCAGGCGCCGGCGTGCCGTCGGGCGACCCGGCAGAGCTGGCGACCTCGAAGCTCTCGCGCGGGTCGCGACGCAGCATCTCCGAGGCAGCCTGGCTGGCCTGGCTCTCATAAACATCGTCGTCGTCGTCGTCATTGCTGCCGCCGTTGGGCAGAGGGCGGCGGCCGTTGCGTGATGCACGTGATGTCTGAGACAGGAACGAGGTCGACTTGGCGACGGACTCGAGGGCCTGGCGCGCGAGCTCCTCGTTGTCGTCGGCCGAGATGGTGCTCTCGCGGCTTTTTCGGGCGCGCTCCTGGATCCGTCTCTGGATGGCCGGCGGCGGTGTGCCAGGAACTGTGTGGGCGTTGCTGTACTTGTGCCGAGGCTCGCTCTGCGGGACTAGATTCGCAGACGGCAGGAGCGCAGACATCTGCTCGTGGCGCTGGGCGCGTGACAGGGGTGTCGTCGGCAGCGAGGACAGAGACTGGGCGTTTCGGGTGTGCTTTGCAGGCATGCGGGACGCAGGTCTGACCACCGTGGTGGGCGTCGTAGGCGCGCTGTTGTTGTTGTTGTTGTCCTGGCTTAGAGCTTGCAGCAGAGCCGCAATGGGTTCCGGCCCGTGGTCGCCGTCTACCCTGGCCTCGCGGCGGTTGGCCGACCGGGGCGTCTGCTTCGGGGTGGTTCGATGAGCCGGCTGGGGCGTGGAGACGGTCTGCTGCTTGGGCGTCATGGCACCGTGAAAGATGCCGCCCGGGCTGCACAGCATATGAAAGTGCTCCCGATTCTCGCGGATGCGGTTGAGGAGCACGTCGCGCTCTTCCGTCAATGCAATGATTTCCTCCTCCTTTTGTGAAATGACCCTCTTAGCCATCTTGACGCGGCGGGCGAGAGCGTCGTTCTCGTCCATGGCCTCCTCGTACCACATCTTCATCTGGAGGTACTTCATCTGAGCGGATTCGGAGGCGGCGCTAAGCTCGCGGACGGCGTGGCGCGAGTATTCGGCCGTCCTAAGGGCCTCGATCTCCCGTCGGGTCATCTCGTGCTCCACCGCTGCCCGCTTCGCATCCTCGTCGGCCTGGAGGCTGAGCAGGTTGTACTGTAGCTTGTGGTGGGCGGCCTCCATCTTGAGCTTGGCGTGCTCGGCGATGCTCGCCTGCATCATGGCCCGTAATTCGTCGGCCGTCGCTTCGAGAACCTGTTGGGGCGCCGGGGAGACGTATTCCGTGTGGAGGCCACCGTCGCGTCGGGGAACAGAAGGGTTGAGGCCGGTAGCGGGCGGCGAAACGAGAGCGGAGCGGTGGGAGGCGCCGTATGCAGTCTGGAGAGCGCCGTTGGCGGCGTGGGCAGCAAGCTGCGAGGAGGGAGGCGGTGTCAGGGACGAGGGAATGACGGCGGAGGAGCCCAGACGGTCATCGTTGACTTCTGTCTTGAATGACTGGCTGAGGTCGATGGGAGAGACGGGGACTTCAGTGGATGGTAGCGTGACATGCGGCGAGTTCAATACTAAGATGCCATTATCCTGGGGCGTCGTGGGCTCGTCGGCGACAGAGCGGGTGTCGGTCGGGGTGCCGTTAAGCTGATGCTGCTGATGCTGCTGCTGCTGCTGCTGCTGCTGCTGGGCACCAGCATCGGAGTGGGCAGCCATGGTGGGGGCGAAATGCGGAATGGGTGAGCGACGAGCGACAATGTGGAAGCTACAACGCGCGGTATTGGTGGTGGTGGTAGTGGCGGTCGGTGGAAGGTATTGATGGGAGATGGGAATGCGTCGTCGTCAATTGTAGCAGAAGGAAGCGCGGGGCATGTGCGACTTGCTTGGATGTGTGCGGAGACAAGAATCGCGTTAGGTACCACGTCAGCGGTGGGAACGAGGAAACGTGGATTGGTTGAGAGAGAGAGCCGGGGGCGGTGATGCAGACACAGGGCGAGAGAAAGGTGAGAAAGCGTCGGATTGGCCGTTGAGATATAGAGAGAGAGACTAGACCGAGGTGGCGGGGAGGGGGGTAGGTAGGTAGAGGAGCAAAGGCCTCTCTCTCTCTCTCTTTCTCTCTACCGTACTCTCACTCTCTCTAGTGTGTGTGTGTTTCCGTGCTCGACGCCTTTGTCTGCGGACGGGATGGTTCGTGTTGTTTGTGGTGTGTATGTGTGTGTTGTGTGTGGGTGTTTTTTGTGGGTGTGTGGTGTAATGGCAATTGGTTGACGGGCGGTTGCTGTGGGAGCAAAGATAAACGGAGCATTGGAACCAAAGGAGAAAGAAGCACGGGTGCACAATCAGTGAAATGTCCGAATGGGCTGAGCGGGCTGGGGAAGGAAGCCACTACCTACACCACCTACTCCGTACACACACTACACACTAGAACGGGGGAAGCTTGCCTGACCTGGACGGGGAAACCACGGCGGGGGGAGGAAAAACAGAAAAGGAAGGCTGGCTGGCAATGGGTGGTGGTGCTGGGCTGAAATGGCGCTAATCCGCATCTGGTCCATTGGTGAAATGAGCTAGTCCTATGAGAGGCGAGGTGAGAGGCACGGCCCCTGCGGCTAGGAAAGGACAAGCTCCCTCATTGGTTTTCTCACCGAGGCTCCTTTGTGCCCTCCCAGAGCCGCCCCCTTTTTCCATCGCATCCATCCATCTCACGAAAAAAGCCGCCAGAGGCTGGGGACGGAAGCCCATGGCAATCGCTTCATGACATCCAACCTCCAAATGCCCTGATCAAGTAAGGACTGGTCTGTTTGAAATTTCCTCACTACTGCTGTGGGAGATTACAACCGGCCAAGGCAGGCAGGCAGGCAGGCAGGCAGGCAGGCAGGCAGGCAGGCAGGCAGGCAGGCAGGCAGGCAGGCAGGCAGGCTGGCTGGCTGGCTGGCTGGCTGGCTGGCTGGCTGGCTGGCTGGCTGGCTGGCTGCTGGACTTGTGCAATCAGAATCAGTCAGGCCTTGAGATAGTCCAACAACACCTCATTGAATTGCCCAAAGTTGTCGACAAACGGCGCGTGGCCCGCCTTTGGAATCACCTTGAGCTCAATTTTCTTCTCTTTGCCCGCCGCCTTGAATCCCGCCTCGACCTTTTCCCGCATTCCCTCCATGGCCTGCGGCAGGTTGGCGTCCTTCTCGCCCACTATTAGCAACGCCTCGTCCACCCCCGAGCCTACTCTCTCGAACAGAGGGCGGATGTCGAACTTGTCGCTCTGCAGAGCGTGGCAGCACGATTGGAAGCCCTCGACCGTAGTCTGGTTCATGATGGCCCGCGCGCGGCTCGCCTCGTCCGGGTTGGCCTTGACCCAGTCGGCGCCGAACCAGCGGTCCATCGTCTGCTCCACCTGCTCCTGCATGTTGCCCGCCTCGCCCGCCGCCTTGGCCCGCACGCCGAACGTGTCCTCGACGCCGGCCAGCTTGGGCGACGAGCTGATGGTGTCGCAGATGATCAGTTTGCGCACGATGCCCGGGTACTTTGTGACAAAGTAGAAGCTCGTCGCGGCGCCCATCGACACGCCCACCCACGCAAATAGCCTGTCGACCTTGAGCGAGGTGACGAGGAAGTGCACATCGTCAGCCATCGTCTCGAACTCGGTGTCGAGGGCCTTGGGCGCCGACGACTTGCCGTGCCCGGGCTGGTCAAAGCGCAGCGTGCGGAACCCGTTGTCGTGGAGAACCTCGATGACGCGGTCCCAGAGCGCGAATGGTGCCGAGAGCGGGTTGGCCAAGAGGACGACGGGCTTCGACTCCGGGCCCGATAGGTCGTACGAGAGGGCCCGTCCGTCTGGGAGTGCGACCCGCTGCGGCTGTTGTTGCTGTGTGGATGCCATCGTGTTGTTTCGTGACCCCTCTTTCTGCCCAAGCATTGGTTTTGGGTCAGTATTCACTGGTCGAATGGAGATTGAGGAAGAGGAAAAAAGAAAGTGAGGTTGAACTGCTTATCGAATCATCAGTTGCTCGATAAATGAATTGGCAGAAAGAGATAGAGAACGAGAGTGAGGTCCTCCGTGATAATATCGACGGGACGAACTCCATCTTTTGCGACCTTTTGAGGCCTTCACGTCATCATCATGTGACGTCGCGGGGTCGGATCGGAGGGGAAGCTTCGGGAGCTGGCGATGGTGGGGAGCTCCTACCCGGCATGGCATCCGATGCCTACCTAGCTAGCTCTAGGTAGGGTGAACAATGCTCCCATTAAGCACTCCCATTAAGTACGTACCCCGAGCAGGTAGGTACGATACCGGTACGTTCCTGACTTGCTTGC
This sequence comes from Colletotrichum graminicola M1.001, assembly GCF_000149035.1. Classification (NCBI taxonomy): domain Eukaryota; kingdom Fungi; phylum Ascomycota; class Sordariomycetes; order Glomerellales; family Glomerellaceae; genus Colletotrichum; species Colletotrichum graminicola. The sequence goes on from NW_007361053.1 coordinate 178,642, forward strand.
TTGCTTCCTTCCTTCCCTACCTTCTGTGGGCCTGTTGGTCCGTCCGTCCACACAGATGGTGGCAGACAACCAACATAGGCATACCGCCAGTATGTGATAGATAAATGCATTGCAGGTAGTATCCGTACATTACTCCGTAATTAGCCCGCCAATTCTCGGGTACCAGACAGATATGGTCAAACATCAACAAGCTGAGAAGGAAAAAAGGCAAAAAAGTGAGGTGCGTCAAGGACAGGATTCGAACCTGCGCGACCGAAGCCACTGCCTACTCTGGAATCAAGGTTTGATAGCAGGGCAGCCCATTAACCACTCTGGCACCTTGACTAGTGACTATTGATAATAAGTACCCCACCTATGACTCTTATGTAAGGAGAGACTTGGGGGCTCGCAGCATCCCCTTGCGTACATTGATGCTAGCGGACCATAGGGGAACGGCGACAACACCAACGGGCTCTGGTGCAGTGAAATGAACGAAAGAAAGACGGCTTTGGTGATTTGAATCAGCTGCACTCGCTCTGGGGCATTTTCATGGTGTAGAAAAGAAGCAAGACAAGTTATCGGAAGAGAGTAGCGGCCACAAGGAAAACCTTTGCTGGCCCGTCGCACTGAGCACCGGTTGTCCTGAGATCCAACGACACATTGAGACCAGGATCCCTGGTTGACGCCGCAGAGCAAAAAGCAACTACGCAACACCCAGTCCTACATGTCTGCTCTGGAGCACACAGGTAAACCCAGCACATAACCACCAAGACATATATCTACAACTGAAGGGCACTTTCTGTCCAGCTGCTGATTCCAGCTACAAGATTGTCACCAATGCTTCCGGCGTAGCTGTCTTCTCCCACACGCGTTCAAACCAGTCATTCCTTTCACCCCGGTTGCCGCAGATGACTTCCAGCATCCCTACACGCATGTAGCTACTCGTCGCGTCTCTGGCGACAACCAGGAAGAAATCCCGTGTGCGCGTCGAGAGCGTCCCCTTGTCCGTCTTGAGCCCCTTGACGTACAGCAGCTCGGCCGGTAGGAACAGGCAGTGCCTGCACGGTCCCGGGTGGGCTGCCGGGTCGCCGTTGCGGAGAAAGCAGCCCTCCATCCGCTCGACCGAGGGATCGACCCAGAGCTCCGACTTGACGGGCCCGAACTCGAGAGGTGCCGCCCCGGTTACCGGGAGACAGTCCTGCCATTCTCGCTGATCCTCGCGGGCGTAGAGTAAGAATCTCCCATAAACCCTGTCTGTCCAACGTCGCTTCACGTCCCACCGGGAGCATGGCCGCTGTATCAGCACCGGCATCCGCTTCGCCGTCACTTGGAGGAGCCCGTAGGACACGGACCCGAACGGATCCGCACCTGCGGGAGGGCAAATTACTTTACAGGACTTGGCCTTTATCCCGGGCGTCTTGTAGTCCAAAACCTCGGCACCTTGGAAGACGGGGTGGCCCACTTTACAACCGCTTCCCGTCGAAGCCCACGACCAGGACGGAGCTACCCAGCCTCGCTTGAGCATCTTCGCCCGCTGGTACCTCCAGTCGGCGACCGCGACGACGCGCCACATCAGGTCCTGCTCGAGGTTGTTCATCCAGAGCCCGGCGAGGAACGCGTCGTCGTCGCCCACCAGCTCGGCCGTCTCATGTGCCAGCCCAGAGAGCGCGGGCAGCATGTCGCTCGTCTTTGTGAGGTTGAGGCACGTGTACTCGCTGATCACGCGGTGCCACCGCTCGTAGGGGTCAATCTTGCCGGCTTTTTCGGTCATGATGGCGGTGGACGACGACGCGGTCCTGTGGTTGTTGAGCAGCGCCAGATACGTCGACCTGGAGCGGAGAGGCGTGTACGTCCCCGCGAGATCGATGACGTTGTGCCAATTGTAGTGTTGCTTGCCTCCGCACTCGCAGGAGAAGCCGTTTCCACAGTCGAACGCCATCTCCCCGTAGTTGCAGTGGATGATGCGGCGCGACAGGAGACGTTCTTGGAGGCACCACGCCCTGTTGAAGAGAGGGAGATATGCCTGAACACGACCATACTCTGACGTGCTGTCTCGCTTAGCGCCAATACCGAGCGCGATGGCGAAGTCGTCTCCGTCGGGGTTCGTCATCTTGAAGAAAAACGAAGGTATTGTCCGTGAGTAACAGCCGCCTTGAGGGTCGTGAGACCAGCTGACAGCGATGGTCGCGTACGAGTTGCGGTAGACGTTGACCATCTGCGCGGCTTCCTTTTCCCAGTCGTCCTTGTCGTCCTGGATGATGCAGAGGGAATCGATCCACAGGTAGCGGACGCCGAGTTTCCTCGTCAGTTCTACTGCGTGCTGGAAGCTCGGGGGAAGCAGGTCCCACGGAATGAGGTTCAGTCTCCTCCTAAGGCTGTCTTTTTGCGTGATGGATTTGATTTTTATCTTCCCCCAGCAATGGCTGAGACATATGTAGGTGCCGATTTGGCCAGCCGTCTCAACTAATCGAACGCCGGCCCTATCTCCAGGTTGTGTCACGTCTATGAGTCTCGTTGGGAGTTCCGTGTCGATGCCCTTGCCGCATTGTTCGTGGCCCGTCTCGCAGTCGTCGAGCCAGTTTCGTATCCTGTGAAAGCTGATAGGGGAAGCCGTGTCCCCAGCCAAGCCGTTCGTGCTTGGAAATCGACGGAAAACGTTGACTGATCCGGCAAGGTTGAGCAGTCTCAGGTAATACTCTTTGCCGTCCGGCGCGGCCAACTCCAGGGTGCCGCTGTGTCTGACGGTCCATCGGATAGCAGTAGACGGCAGCAGCCCCCCATAATGATGGCATGGGACGGCGTCGAGAATGGTCTTGACAGCTTTGCAGCTTCCACAGCCATTCGAGGCCGACTTCTCCAGGTGCCCATAGGTGAACAGCTTTCCTTGGACAGCTCTGTGCTTCCCGTGCCTGACGACCTCTTCATGCGACGCCTGAGAAAGTTTTATGGCATCCGGGGAAAGCTTCTGTCTTAATGCGTAGCCTGCGCAGTTCAGTAGACAGCCCGCGGTGCCGAGCATGTCGAAGAAGTCAAATGACTTTGCTTTCGTCGTCGTGTCAATATGTGAGCCATTCTTGAGAGCGTCGTCCAAGGAAAGTGGTACGATCTTGGTTGTCATGGTGCGAGACAAGTCCAGTTGGTCTGGGCTAGTGATCGAATCGACGAACAGCTTGGGGGGTAGTAGTCTGGCCACGCCAGTCATGTCGTACAAACAGAGCGCAGTAAGCCCTGCACGCCTCCCAACTTTTCAAGCCACCTGCAGTTCCTATCACACCTCCAGGCCATAAGCACCAAGCGTAAGGTGTGAAGTGACTCTTCGCAGTCATTCTCGGCTCAGAGGCACTGCAGCCAAGTCGGTGCTTCCATCGCTACTTGGCGACACGGCGCGATTTGACCTCTCCGATTCGAAATCGCCGTTTCCCGCAGCAATGCAGAGCTATCTAAGCTCCAGGAATCTACACTGTGGCAGTCGACAGTATTTATTATAAAGTCTAGAAAGCTCAAACCTCGGCGTAGTATCTACTTGAGCATGTTTAATCACACAAGTATACATCTTTACGTTATTACACTCGCAGATTATAACTCTAGACCGTTGTAAGCTAGTTATAGCTGATTATTTACAACCAGTGGACCCCATGACATCGTTCTCATCGCCTTTGCCGAATTATTAGATCTATCCAGTGACCCAAACATGCTCCTCTTCGCCGTAGTTAGATCCTCAGCCTGCCAGTTCTAATTCCTTTTGTGATGGAACAAGTCCTACTGCAACAACGGCTTCTCTTCCTTCTTCATCATTCGCCGTGTCGCGTATCGAAAATGGATCATAGAATGTAGGTGGCACACGTAGCTAGGACGAGTCCCTTAGTTTTATGTCTGCTCGCCCTCGATTCCTCACGGTGATGCATACCCTGGTTTATCCTCACCCTCTCTCTTTGAGCAGAAATGCTAGGTAGGACCAAGTGCTATGCCCACGTAAAGCTACATGAAACCGTCGCAAGATTTCTAGCGAAACACCTTGGGTTTTCGCCTCGTGGATACGAGCACGAGTTTGCTCCAGCAATCAACGTTTACACACGTGACTCTCAGTCTCCATCTGTAGTGCTACTTGGAGCGCTTGGAAAGTTCAGCCGGCGTGATGCAGCAGCTCATTATTGAAGTTGCATCTATTGAAATTGAGAAACTGCCCTGCAATCTATCGGTGGGACTTGACGAGAATATTTGACGGTTTTTCAATAAGAAAACACCGACAAAGTAAAGCATATCAACCAAATGAGTTTCCCCGTCAGCCCTTGCACTGGCTTGCAGGGTGTTTGCGGTATGGCGATGGGTCGTCGTCCTGGCAAGTGAGTATTCGGCTCTTTATCAAAGTAATGACCGCCACCTAGGCCTTTCAAGACTAGTTTACGCTTGGTTCCCTCCTCTTCAAAGCTAGTATAGGTGCAAAACTTTGCAAGCAAACGCTACAGATCAACGCTTACTGGGGTTTGGCACAGAGTGCCAGATGGCCAACACTCTCCTCAGTAAGACAGTATGATAATCGAATGACAATTGATGTCGATTACGGGAACTGGAGCTTACTAGATCTTGTACAACACACAATTCTGTTCCTCAAAGAGTTAGAAGGGAAATTATTTACCGTGAATGCTGCAAATATGCATTCATGCAATCCGTACGACGGCAGGGTTGTCTTTTTCTGTAAAAGCCTGCATATGGACACAACATGGATCAAATGGTTTGTAGTCGTCAAGATTGGAGGCCGTATTTGGTATATATTTATATGGTATCCTGGACACACCTGCACAATGTCCACCGCCATTTTAGCGAATCTTGTATTCTCTACCCAAAAAGTAGAGAAAGGGAGTTGGGATAACAGAACCCGGACCTGCCTACCTGAAGAGCCGTGTCTGCTTGGCAAACCGGTTATCATAGACTATCTTTGGCGTTTATTCAGCATAAACCATACATAAATCGGGTTGGAAACAATCATGGCATTGAAGCCTCTCGTGGCTTTAATGCTGTTTTGGGCATTGGCTCAGACCGAGTCCCTCCCCGATCATCAACAGCATTTTGCCGTGCGGGACTTCCAGAACTCATCGCAGCCGCTAATCCAGCCAACATGTACAAATGGGCCTAGTAATTGTCTGACGCGCATGGAGCCAGGCCTGGACATGACGAAAGTGGGTTAAAACTCAGACAGCCTCCTACCCTTTCGACCAGAGAACTAAACATGTCTAGACAAGTGATCCGTTCCCAAAGAACTCATCGAGTAACCATATTGAGTTATCTACCTCGAGGGTGACTGTTCCATTAGTTACAGTCACCTCGGCGGCATCTTTCATAGATCCTCCTGGACCGGCGCCATTTCGCCACCTTCAACGATCAACTCCCGAAGTGCTCTCTGGGCCAACTCCACCACCATGTCGACTGACGAAGCTACTATCACAGCCACTCTCACAACAACAGTTGACCACACAAAGATAATTCAGAGCCCGTCAGAAGTTCCCGCGCTTGGGAATTATTCGACTTCGGGGCTTGGTCCTCCGTCACTGTCAAGTACTTCGTCCCTGTCATCGCCATTATCGAAGGCCTCTGCAACCGTTGAACCTCGATCAAGCGAGGTATTCGCAGGTTCTAGCCCTGAGCAAACGACAGGGCCCATGTATACCGCATCTTCTTCTGCGTCCAAACTCATATCCAGGCTTCCAAATGTGACGTCGAGTAATGACCTGGATGTCAGATGGACACCGTCTATAGTCGTTCCTTCTATCTCGAGGATTGTCTCAGCCTCGACGAGTGCCTCGGTCTCGACAACTGATCCACCAACCATAACGGTCCTGCCACCCGAGGCGGTTCTGATTACACCGACCGGCATTACATTGACAACCCCGCACTATATTACCACAACATCATCGGGCGGCAGTGATTCAACCATAGTTCCAGGTTAGTCTTGGAAACCATACATAGTACCCTGGTTGACCCAGAACTAACGGCATCTAGTTATCTTCCCGTTCTCAGGACCTCCGATCATCTGCTTTGGCTGCTTCATCAAATTCCCTCCCAACATCTCGATTAAAGTCCCCCAATTCTGCATCCAACTCTTTGGCCTCAAGATTTGTAATTGCCCGGCCGACGATGAGAAAGACGATGGGGGTGACAATAAGGACGACGATGACGACAACAAAGACGACGACGACGATGATGATGATGACGACGACGACGACGACAAAGATTCCAGCAAAACCGGGTCCACAACGTCGACCTCTTCAACCTCGTCTTGCACCGTAACTGTCACTGCCGCCCAACAGACAGCCTTCTGTTCTATAACCAGAAGTGGGTCTTACTCAGAAGTCATTAAAATGTCTTCAAGCCCCAATGCTGATGTTTCTATCTTGATAGGCGTCAACTCTGGTACCCCAACGCGTACTGCTGCGAGCACTACGTGTCTGACTAGTGCGTACACCACCGTCACCGGCTGCAGCGTCCTCAACTCCATCACCACGGTAACTACCACGCGGTCGTCTGTTCCCACACCATACCCTCTCTGTGGTCCGCACTGTGGCAGTCGGGAATGCCCAGTGCCCGGGCCCAGGGGACCAGGTCTTTCAGTGCGCCAAATGACGGAAGTCGGAACGGCAGACGAACGCGAGTTAGCGGATCCGATAATCGAAATATCTCGGCCGATATTTCACGCCGGCTTGGCCGAATCCAAAGTATCAAGACGTGGCGAACCATACCTCGGAGAGTGGGTTGATCCAAGCGATTATGACGATGATTACTACAATTTCTGCGTGGACCAGTTCAAATTTATGCGCACGCAGGACGAACAAAGACCCCAAAATCTAGGGGATCCGTATCACGAAACTAAGCTTCTGCTCGACGGCCCCGATATCGATGATCCAGTGAAGAACTTGAGGGTCAGGTCAAACTGGCTCGTTTTCGGGGATACAGTTCAAACAATGGGAGCCGAGAGCCTGCTGGGCTGCACGATATTGTTGGTCGTTAGCCGCAGAGGTGCGTGGGTGTCTAAGTTCTTTGAGAAAACTCTTGACGACCCCGACATTCTGGAAAAAGCCTTGGAGCAGATGAGATTTGGACCCAGGGAGGTAAACGATGCGAACCAATATTTCCAGTATGGGATCGAAGACCTTATGAAACAACCAGAGCGTGGAAAACTCGGTACTCTATTCGGCGATCGAGACGGATTGGCGGCTGAAGAAGACCCCATTCATGCCGTTCTCTTCACCCCTCGCCCACGACCATATGTTAGGGATCCCGACGGCAATGTTATCGATCACCCAGATACACACAGCTACTACGTAAACGAGGGCCAGCTCTTGTACCGACCTGATGTTCGGCAGATCGGAGTCGTCCTCAGTACACTGATTCGCCGTCGTCTTTTAACCGTGATAGACTACCCTCCAGTAGTGCTCCGTGTGGATGAACTGTCTGACGACACTGATTGGGAGACGAAGCTGGTAGATAGAGCTCGTGACACCCCACGTGGGAAGGTCATGATCCAGTACCAACCAGCGAAGACATGTAACGATAAGGCCTCGTGGCGCTGGTGGGTCGATGCCATGCCGATAGAAAACGCGTACCCCGGCGCAAAAATGATGTATCAGTGGGACCCAGAGGCTGATCAAATCTTTACTCGACTCCGAGGCGCCGGCGCAGGCGGACTAGCCCCCAGACAAGAGTGTCCGGTAAGAAGCAGGCCGGCCTCCTCTGAGCCCAGTCCTACTTTATCAGAGCCGCCTCAATCCTCACAACCAACCCCCCAAGGAACCCTGGGAAACCTACGAGTCCGGATGCAAGTGAAGGAGGAACACAGGTGCTCCCAACTGGGTCAAACATTGTCAACGGTACAGGGGCTCCGACACCATGGAACAATTCAATGACAACAGTCCCGAGCGGCAGCGATGGCACAGTTGCATGGCAACTTCCGACATTGCTGTCATCTTTGGACCGGACCTCTGCTTCGACACTTCAAAGCGATATTGCACAGACAACTCTAAGTCACAATGGTACAGCCAACCTGCCTACAACGACATCATGGTCATTGAACGGGACAACGGCTCCAGTTCCTGGTACCAACTCGACGGTCCTGAGCTCGAACCTAGCAACAATGAATAAAACCACGACCAGCACGGCATTGATCGGGACGAAAATTCAAACATTGGGAACTGGAATGTCCGCATCTAAGCTGACCACGAACAAGACCCCCTCCATCCACACTACGATCTACGTGGCTCCCCTAACATGGCCCGTTACCTCATTATTGCCAACTACTTCGTCAGCCATCCCGATAAGGCGAGTTACAGTCACCGCCTCGGTCGAAAAGTCGGTCGTGAAAACGGTTACAGTATTTACGTCAACAGTAACAGTACGACCTCGAGAAACAAAGCCTATCCAGCCAGCCAAGCCGGAACTGACAGAAGCGATCCTTGTCATGCTCGAGCACGTCTTGGCCGGGGGGAGTAGGGGGGTGGTTTTCACAGAAATGTGGGTGATGCTCCCGGTCAAAGTTGACACTACAGTCGACTACTGCGGCGTGTCAAATATAGGATACAAAATCACCGACTCATCCTCGTCGGATCGAGCGTGGTCCCCAAGCATAAGCGCCAAGAAGGGAAGCAATGCTTTCGGAATGAAAAGCTGCAAGTACGAAGCAAGTACCGCGGGGTCCGGGTCGATAAGCTGCGATGGGGCTTCTAAGATGAACTGCGTCAAAGATCCGGAGTATGATAAGGCCTCCAAGTGCTACAAGGGCTGGGAGATCAAGACTTGCACGCCACGCATGCGCTGCATGCTTCGAAAATAGCGAAGATGGTAGGACATCGCGGCGAAAATCATTCTTGTGTAAAGACGATGCCACGACACCTCCTAGGTGATCAGCTATAGCCCTTCGTTGTGCATAACGGGGCCGACAAATAAATACCATCTTCGCCTCATGTGCAGCGTCGATCTAGTATTGCACATGTGTCAGATAACTCTCTCCATATCCATATCCCTTCCATGTCCAGGAGTAGCCTATGTATCTCAAGCGCGAATGAGCTTGAGCCTCGAGAGACCGGGACTCGCTGTCGGTGCTGCGAACTCATTTGACTGGCGAAGCTAACTTCTCGAATCTATCGATGCAGAGGCCTGGAAATTATGTAGAGAAAACAGTTCTGACATATGGGCAAACACAGGTGGGCTCTCCCTTTTATTAACACGCCGAGTCTAAGCTTGCCTTCAAGATAATCATAAATATACCGTTCATTCATCATCACCATGGTACACATCCCAGCATCTGATGGCTCTCAGCCCATCAAGGTTTCGTACCCCTTGTCCATCATAACGTCCATCCAATATACATCGTGTTTCTGACTGTCCAAACAGGCCCAAGTCTCTTTGACAGGCTTTAGCATTTGTCTTATTGGATTTGCAGCCCAAAATCCCCTCGAAAGATGTGAGCCGTGAGACTATGAGTCGTCTCGCATGCAGGACATCAGTGATTGTTGGCGACACCTTCATTCTTGGACTGGACCCGATGCTAGCGACGGCGCTCTTTTTCATGTATGGAGCTGGCACTAACGTACGACCAAGAGAAAGCTCGCTGCAAATGCTGACAAGAAGAAGTGGCTGGATAGACCGAGATCGTGAGGAAATCGGAATATCCTGTACAAGATCGATTACATGGAGGGCAAGACTCGTTAGCCATGTACCTAATATGACACTGGAATCTTCAGAGTGGCTGCAACTGGCGCTTTCGGAAGTCTCCAACCAACTTGGAGGGCTTGCGAGAGTGACAGGCGATGTGCCGTCGAATAAGAGATCGGGGAAGTTACGATAGAGTTGCAAAAGCCCGGTGCATCTGTAAGCCTCTGCTGTTTTTAGTAGATGATCGGTGGGGGTCATATCATCGCCCGAGTCCATGACTGCCGCTTTTCTTGGAAGGTCTAGCGCGCATAACTTGGCTTGAACCTGTTCTGCGGTTCGTATGGCGTTGATGGACTGTTCAATGTCATGTCTCGATGAATGCTGGCGTCGACGAATACGTCTACGCTCTTTCCTGACCAGAGCCCCAGCCTGAGCGACAAGCTCGTGAACATCGACGCCAATGCCTGTCTGTGGATGCGGCATCACTACGTTTTTTTGGGTTGACACAAAGGCCGGCTGTGGTTGGATCTCTCGAGTGGCGCCTAGAATAGGCAGTTCTTGATCGGTGACTAAGGACAATAACATCTTCCAGTAGACGAGAGAGTTGTGGAAGAAGAACCTCTTTTGCTTTTCAATTGGCGTCAAATTGCCGCTCTGGCTGTCCAGATGGGTTACCGTCTCAGCAAGGAGTTCAAACTCTGACTGACCGAGGCTACTGGGGTCATGCCAACAAAGACTGAAGCCGAGCATAACCAAGGCCAGCAGTGATGACGTAGCTGTCTGGTCAACTCTGCTTTCGTTCCACAGGGAGCGAACCGCTTGGTCCCGAAGGCGACCGCTGGCCGTGACTAGGCCTGGCGAAACCTCTGATAGACAGGCTGCTGCCATGCTCTGGGTGACATAATAAAGCGTGGGTGAGGTGCCCCAGAGGTTTGCAATGGTTGTCCTGTAGGGGTTCAACTTGCTGTCGTAACAAGACATCATGCCGCACACTTCCTTAAAGTAGTACTCTACTAGTATCGAGGAATTATCTTGCAAGGAAGGTGAAAGCAAGCATCTCGTGTCGGCATGGCGGAGACGAAGCCAATGGCGTGACTCGCCCGACCATGCTGGTAGTAGCCTCTGCATTGTCTAAAGTGAATCCTTGGGACACGCCCCTCGTACTCGTTCCGCAGGACTGAAGGGAAGAGACTGTCACTGCGTCGGCGGAGGGTATTGAGTGGTCTTTTTCGATGGGTTCATTCGAGAATAGGAAGAGCGGTTCTGTGCTGTCTGTGCCTTGGAAATCGAGGCTCCCAGGGGTGTTCATATCCGTGAATTGATTGAAGAAGTGCATGTCGCAAAGCTCTTTTCCGGACTGATCGTACAATTGAGATCCATCATTAAGAGTATTTTCAGGTGACTGAACAATGCTCGCAGACCCATTGCTCCCTGGGGTTGCAGGATCACGTCGGGGCGGTCTCGAGGACGTATTAGTCCATTTCAATGGCGTCAAATACCCGGGACAGGATATGCCAAGCCTTTGACAACGCGAGCAATAGGGTTTTGCTTCATCGCATTTGAGCTGTTGATATAAGCAGTCAGCAGCTGTCATTAGCAGCAGCAATTGCCAGCGTTGATCATATCGCACCCTTTTCAATTTGCAAACAGCGCATCCATTGCGGGACCGAGTGGTGGTCTTACGCGTTGACGGCAGCATCGGACCGTTATCAAGATGTCCCGGAAATCACACAGAAAAAATGATAGTAATTCCCCGTCACCTAGCAAGGCTGAATCCGGTTACTTCGTGCTCATACCCGGCACGGATGCGTTGAATGAGGAAACTAGTGTTGTCAGAACTTGGGTTCAGGTGGCCACGGTCAACAAAGTGCATCTCGGTAATGCAAATGACTCGCGCTAGAATGCGGGGGCTTATCGGAGGTTCGAGGGGGGGCTGCATGATTACGCATCCAAAGGGGCCACTCGAGGCGAAGGATATATTTGCCAGAAATGGTATCGATGATCAAAGCTATGCATTCGACCCTTCTTTCAATCCAGCTTCGATGGCAGTCGCTGGAGCATACATGTAGCTGATGCCACAGCCGGTACACCGGTAAGTATAATCAAGTTTGGTCCTGCATCTACACCATGGCAGCCGTTGCAGGAATACAAACGTTCAAGGTTGCACTGGTACAGACATGCCCCAAGGTGAGCTGCCGAATGACCGTATCACCAAGGTACATCGGTAAACTTATACTGATGATGCTTGCTTTTGTCTGAATAGGTTCTTGATGCGGAGCACAACTTCGCATATGCGTCAAAACAAATTCGTCTGGCAGCAGCACAAGGGGCATCGCTGGCCGTCTTGCCTGAATACCATTTGACAGGGTGGATGCCGGAAGAGCCGTCGTTCGCCCTGACCCCTGAAGCAGCTTGCCACTTCCAAAAGCAATACCGGGAACTCGCAGCAGAACTACACATCAACATCTGTGCGGGGACTATTGTCTCGCAGGCACCGGAGAGCCAACCGTCAGGCGAAACTGGCGCAAAGTCGAAACCAACTCTTCTCAATACGTCTTATTTTATTGATCACAATGGTCGGCTACTCGGCGCGTATACTAAAACCAACCTATGGATCCCTGAACGCAACCATCTTACCTCCAGCGTCGACTATGCCCATAAGATGAACCTCACCGAGGGCGCACCCGCGACAGGACCTCATCAGGTCTTCGACACACCCCTCGGACCAGTTGGAATTCTGGTATGCTGGGATCTTGCATTCCCTGAGGCATTCCGGCATCTCGTTCTTGCAGGAGCCAAGATCATCATCGTGCCTTCGTACTGGACTCTGTCAGATATGAGTCAAGAAGGGCTTAAATACAACGTCAACTGCGAAAAGATGTTCGTGGAAACCACTCTAATCACACGCGCGTTTGAGAACACTGTCGCGCTCATCTACTGCAACGTTGCCGGGTCAGCGGAGCAAGGGTTCTTTGGATGCAGCCAAGTTGCTTTGCCCATCGTTGGCAAAGTTCCTGGAAGCTTTACCGATGGCGAGGAGGGGATGCGCTTGGTGGACGTTGACATGCGATTGGTGGAGATAGCAGAACAGAATTATCAGATTAGAAAGGATCTGAAGCGGGTCGATTGGCATTATGGGTATTCAAAAGTAGCAAAGCTTTAGTGCACATCTCAGAGGATAGGAATGTAGCAAGGATTTGTTGTGTCTGCTTCTTGTGTAAAATTTCCGAGTGAAGAGTTTGCTACCGACCTGAACAAGCTTACATTGGAGGCCAAAAAGCCACCGCCATAGTCAACTAGCCAAGCTCGCTGTCTCTCGGTGACCATGACTATGTTGTCTTTGCTTCAAGTAGTTATTCCTATTGTACTTTTTGACGAAACACACATGGAATTCTAAGTCGCAATCTATGTCAGACAACCATTTAATCCGAAAGTAGGCACGTATATAGCTGAGCTGCCCTAAAAGATCTCTTGGCCCAAGAAACAAGACGAGTCTGCTTCTGATCGAGACAACACCGCTTTCACAGAGTCAACCAAGGATTTAGTCCTTATTATGCCGCAACAGGTCGTCTCCCTTTGGCGAGGGGAATTCTTGGATAGTATCGTTTGCGATTGGGAGCTCCTCTCCAAGAATGAGTTCGAACTTTGGACCATTGTAAGACTTCTTTATGGCAAACCATAAGACCACCGCGTATACAATGAAGATACCAACTACAGCCGTTACATAATCTAGAGGAAGTCAACATCCAGTTCGGAAGCATTGCAGGCAAGCACTTACTCATAGTAGAAATGTTGATTGGGATGGCGGGAGGAAAGCAGAAGAACTAAGGAGTGAACATCAGCAAAGCTTCAGGGCTTGGGCAGGGGTTACTTACAACAGAGGTTACAAGCACGAACAGAACAGATGTCCAGTTAATGGCATAACCAAAAAGGCCTCGACCCAGCGTGAATACAGGTGGATTGGCTGTTACTAGCTGCCGCCCTCTGGCGAGAAGAATCATGACTGGCAGCGCATATGATAGATTCAAAAAGAGAGTGCAACTTGCAATGTACGCATTAAAAGCGACATCAGGGCCTAAGAATGTCAGAATCGAAGGTTTTAGCAATGAAGGGGATATGTTTACTGACCAAGGTAAAGGAGGCCAAACAAAACGTTAAAGATAGCTTGCACAACAATGGCACGAACAGGCACATTCAGTTTTGGGTGTAATTTTGATAGACTAGAGAGCCCCAAGTTAGCCAATGCCACTCATTTTCTGGGAGATTAGAGCGTATACTATTTCGAACAAGGTGTGCCATTGTCTCGAGCCATTGCCCATATGAGGCGGCTGCCGGATGTGACACAGCCGTTGGCTCCATTGAGAAAGCACACAGCTACGGCGACGCTAAGGATAGTTGCGGCTGCTTTACTTCGTGTTGCTTGCAGTATCATTTCTGTCAATGGACTCTGCGTGGGTGAAGCGAGCAGAGCGTCGATATCGACGGCACAGAAGAGCATGACCAGTATGAACACGATTCCACTGCAATATATGTCAAAATACTGATGATTTAAAACTTGAAGCTGGCGTACGTTACTCCGCCGACAAGGACGGCTCCAACCATGGCTTGGGGAGCATCCATGGACGGATTGGGCATCTCCTCGGTCATGTGAGCCACCGCATCGAAACTGTGCAGCGCATATAAGTGGGTATCCTTCATATTGCTTGAGGCGAAAAGAGTACAAACCCAATAAGACTGAGGGCGGACTGGAGTAGCCCAAGCATCCATGCGGTGCCGTCACTCCAGCCTGTGGTATTGGAGAAGTTGGTGAACACAAACTCGGCGTCTGTCTTCGGGGATGTAGCGAGCAGTACAATGCTGATAACGACGACGCTGACCAGGGACCAATACACTGTGACGTGTTAGTGAGAGCGATTGTGAGTAAAGAAAACAATTGGCCTAGACTGACGAGCTCCCTCGTTCCACCGGTTCAAGATTGGGTAGCAAAATAAATTTAGGAACACGCCGGCCATTGAAATTGCGACAAATATCAAGTAGGTGCTCCATTGGGTAATCTGGTAGGTACCGCCAGAACCAGCTACAGCAGCCGCTGCCAGAAATCGGGCTGTTATTCGAGTTACTTAGTCGACGGTCCCATGTGGTATTGTTCTGTGCATTGGCCTACCTCCAAACAATGCAGCTGTCGTGTTCAGAGTGAGCCAGCCCGCAATATTCACCCATCCAACGAAAAAGCTCTAAGGTTAGTTAGCATTATTGTTCAAAGTGGACAGAAACAGAGCTTTGCTAGCCATCATCTTCTTCCACTTTTGAGTTGATAGGGCGTAGGCGTAGTGGTACTGCCCGCCAGCAGTCGGGTAGATAGATGCGAGTTCGCCGACGCTGGCACTCAAACAAATGTTACATAGAACGCAGAAGATGAACCCGTAGACGAATGAGACAGAACCTCCAGATGGCATAACCAAACCGATGGATCCGGCTAGAGAAATCCACGTACTTCGATTGTCAGTGTCAGCATCCCCGATAGCCCGAAGCGACCTACTTCAGAATGGCAAAGGCCATGCCAATCATGGTCAGTTTTGAGAATCGCTTCTCCAGATGGCCATCTTGGCGGTCGGCTGTTTCCGCCATGTCGATTACAGCGGTTTGGTGAGCGAAAGTGTTAGAACCTTGACGTTGAAGCCCAAGTGCCGTTGAAAAGGGCGAACATCTTCCGGCTTATTGATGTCATTTGTGAGGAGTTTCACTTGTCCGTCCCCCTTGGTGTCGCACTGCTAACGAGATAGGTGATAAGCAGTAACATCTTCTCGCTCCACGCGCTTCCTGCCCCGCCGCTACGAGTAATGTAGGGGGTTATCAGACCGCTAAGCCAAAATGGTAATATTATCCAAAGGAAAACCGCGGCCCCACGACGGCTGTGGGTTGGAGATGCAGTTGTGGAGGTCGCTCAGCCGATCATGCCCCGCAAGGGCAGATAACAGTTCCGTTGCGTCAAGACCAGTGTTTGTTGAGGACTCGAACTGCGTAACTTTTCTAACAGCTTACTCCGGACCAATCAACAAGCCCCGATAGATGCTGCCGATTCCCGTAGAGTGCGGGGTACTTTGCACCATTCGAGGCCTTCCAGCCCTCGACTTCATGAGGTTTCGACATGGGCAGGTAAGTAAGTGACTTGAGAACATGGCAAATGAAACAACCGTCAGTTATGCGGTGTTGATGTACAGTGAGCTATCTTCAACCTCTTTTACCCACAAGTTCCAAGGTCGCAACATTGACCATCTCGTAGTACGATCAGATCCACCGCACTCTTCTTTGCTTAAACTCTTTATACCACCTGTAGTCCCTGTCGCCCCTTGGAGCATCAAAGCTGTCGTCTGGATACTGGCATTCTTCTGTGTATAGACCGCCCGCATCACAGCCAGCTCAATGCTGTCTGCCACGACTGTGAACCCATGCCCGCGCATCAACGTCACGTTGTTGCCGCCGTCAAAATGCTTTGCTAGCGCGGCGCCCATGTTCTTCGTGCGCACTAACAGATCTGGGACGTCGCCTTCCTCCATGTGGTCGGCAGCGTCGAAAATTGGGAGGCCGTCGGGACCGAGGAACCCGCACATGTGGCTGACGGCTTTGAGGGGAACACCCGAGATGGTGTAGGGGACCACAGCTTCAGAATGGCTGTGTATCACGGCGTTTATGTCGGGACGTCGCTTGTAGATCTCCGAGTGAATCCGCCTTTCTGCAAAGCCTTGGGCACAATTCGGATCCAAGGGCTCTGCGTCTTCAATATTATACTCAATCAGATCTTCGGAAGAGATCACCTGGGCTGGCGCGATATTTCGAGACATGAAGAATGTGTCCGCACGGTACGGGTGGCGAAATGACAGATGGCCATATGCGTCGACGACTTGATGAAAATGGAGAATGTGGGAACCGTTAACGCATTTCCGAAAATGGCCTTGCAACATCGCACTTTGCTGGGACGATGTCATTTTGGATCAGGAGTTGAATCAGAAGAACGGGAAATGGCCCTGGAGCAACGTAAAAAGCAGACGAATGTCTAGATAAAATTAGAGCGTTGGCCTGGGGGAACACATGCAAGTTGGTCATGGATAAGTTGAGAGTCCAATGGTGGAAATATAAGGCCTCACACTATAGCTAAAATGGCCACGTGCATTGTATGCCAGCCTCAAAAGTAAATTAAAGGTTCTCATGAAACCGGATAGTTGAGAAAAGAAGCGGTGGCAAAGACTTGCAGCGTAAATAATACCCGGCAATCGAAACTACGTCACACACTTCGATGGTCGCCAAATATTCCTCATTAATAATCAGCTGAAGCTTGGACGCCATCACACATTTCTATTACCAAGTCTGCTGACGTGACTTACCCTTCAGTACTACCGTCTAGTCTTGATAAGTACCAGTGATAAATGGAATTCTTGAAACTAATTAGTTGTTTTCTGTGCACAACTCCTATAATCAAATCGAACACATCACTATCTCGCATTAGTTGAGGGCGTTGCGGGAAGCGTTGTCGGGATTTCCACTCTATCCAATACTTGAGCAAAGGATTCTGTATCATAGGCCACCCGATCATCGCAGTAGCCTCATACTGTCGAACCAACTCTGGACGAGATGAATATATGCAGGCCGCCAAACACACTACAGGACACTTCCTCGGATTTCCTTTTCGCTTGAACTCGCGAATGAACCTTGTGGGATTGAATCCGTCCAATACTGGCATTGATATTGTCATCAACATGCATTGGTAGCTCTCGGAATTATTTTGGTATGCTTCGAGGGCTTCCTTGCCGTTATTTACAGCCTCTGAGATGAGACCAAGTTGATCTAGAAACTTTGTCAAAGTTTTCTGTTGGCGTGATTGTCATTGGCGATCAAAATCTTAACGGGTGACGACTCGGTTTCTGTCATATCTCCAGGTAAAGGAGAGTTCTCTAATGCGACTGCTGAATTTTCCGTGACCATATTGGCGACGCGACCCTCGGTTGGAGCGAGGAGGAAGTTGAAGTACACCAGCCTCTCGATTTGCTGAAAGCTGAAGCGGCTGCTCCAGATAAAGTGTGAGGATGGCGGTGGCTTCATGTAGGATGCAACAAAGAGGAGGCTGACGGACTATGGTGGAGGTGGGTTTGAATATCTGTCTAAACGTGGCTGCATGCTCGGCAGCTCAGCTCGCATACAGCTCCGTGAACCCTATGAATAATTCATCCGTGACCAGCATTTTAGGTGTTATTAGTGTGGAAACGCTCACCAGCCTTCAGCCAAAGAACGCTTCTCTAAACTAAAAACTTAGGAAAACTGTTGATGTTGTGACACATCAATACAACCAGTTTTTGGCTTTGTCCTCTGCTGATGCGTAGGTTCCGAGCAGAGGCAATACCGGCAATGTAATTTTGACTGGTCTTACGGTCCGGAGCGTACGCCGTAGCGCGGAATAAGGCCGTTTGTAAGCTTTGTAACAAGTAGTGTACATCGTATTTCCCACCCGTCAAATCTGTTTTTTTTGTTTTTTTCTTTTCTTTTGGAGCTTGCTTCCGAAGCAAACAGTCGCTTGGCCCAAGGGTCATTTTAAACCTTCTTAAAGTTCGGACAGCGACCTCAACGGGGGAACGACGAACCGCCCCAATCAGATTGCCCGGAACACGAGGAATCAGCCAATGCTGCTATTTCCCTTTCGCAGGCTAGGGGCAGAACATCGTCGATGACGGCATAGCGTACTGCGTAGACCGCTGCACGGTGAACAATATAGCATTCCTCAACGGCCGGGGGTTCAATCAACATAAATATATATCTTCCGCTCGGCTCTGGAGACAAATGACCTGCCGGCCCGTACTTTGCAACGAAGGCTACAGGGAGAGCAGGGAGCTCGGTCCGTTCAGAACGGCCTAGTGTCGGGGGAAAACCCCCCAAAACGCACCGAACCACGCAAAAGAGTCTCTCCAATGGTACTTGTATTGACTCGGTTGTTTAACTTTTAGACCTCGGCAAGATGAATGAGAGTTGGCCCCAGGTTTCCGCCCGCTTTTTGCGTGCTGTTTCAAATACTCCTCCTAACCCCAACGATTACACGGCATTGTTCGCGACTAGAAAGCTGTTGTCCCGTCATTCCAAAGCTGCGCAGAAAGCCAGAGAGTATAAAGGTTGATCCCAAAGATTTAGAAATTACCATGGAGCTCGGTAAGACTTTGGCAGTCGATATTATAAACGGAAGACAAGCTTACGCTGTGCAAGTTGCGGCTGCCGCGCTAGCAGGAGGCGTTGCCTCCAGCATGTACCTCGACGCCAAGTACCACTTGTCGAAGGATGCCAAATCGCTGCTAATGCGCCGAAGAATCATCAAGTCAATGGAGAATTTAGGTACTGGTTCTGAATGACAATCCTCACAATACCGTGCTGATCGAGCCTCAGTCAAGACAGGTCGTGTGTCGCCATACTACACATTCGAGGACTCCGTAGAAAGACACCCCTACGACGAAGCTATTTGGACTCGAGACGGCAGTGTATCTTGGAAGACGACCTACGATCGATCGAATCAATATGCCCAGCTTTTTCTATGTCATGGAGTGAAAGCCGGTGACTTTGTTGCTCTATTCATGCAAAACTCACCAGATTTCGTTTTTGCCTGGATGGGACTGCTTGCCATTGGCGCGGCGCCGTCTATGATCAACTACAACCTCAGCGGGAAAGCTCTCCTTGGAGTTATCGAGATCAGCACGGCCAAGCTGGTACTTGTCGACGGAGGCCCTGACATTGTTGGAAAGTATGCGAGCGTACAGACAGAATTAGATCTCAAAGGCATCAAAGTTATCAACATTGGAGAAGAGAGATCGCAGATCTACCAAAGAGATCCTGTTCGTCCCAGAGACGAATTGAGGAAAAACATCACGCCCGCCAGTGCATTGGGCATGTTTTATACCAGGTAACTACATTCTCAACCACTTACTTTGACCTTCTAACAGTCGTAGTGGCACTACTGGTATTCCGAAAGCCGTTATTTTCCCTACCGCCGGCGCAGGTGCGCTGATATCACAGGCAAGTCATTCCAACCTCCCCATCTATTATCTCGTTCTGATTAGTGATCCGCGCAAACTAATATGGGCTAGAATCCGTTGTCTGGTGGTCGGGAGAGATGCTACATATGTATGGTTCGTGCAATCCCATGGTGAACTACTAAAACTTCGACTGATGCTCAATATTATAGCCGTATTATCACGGAACTGGTGGCCTTACCATGATATCACAGATTTTCGTAATCTTCGTGTGTTCCACTCAGCAAACCCGGAAGCTAATGTGTTGCTAGGCTGGATCTACCGTTTGCATGGCACCAAAGTTCAGCGTCTCAAATTTCTGGGATGACGTCCGCGTTTCTCATGCAACATGGTTCGTGTATGTCGGTGAAACACTTCGGTACTTACTGGCTGCTCCACCGTCTCCTCGAGACAAAGATCACAGTATTCACGCTGTACTCGGCAACGGCTGTCGACCAGACGTATGGGGACGTTTTCAGGAACGATTTGGCATCGACACCATATGGGAGTTTTACAACAGCACTGAAGGCCCGTTGGCTCTCCGCAACCAATCTCGGGGAGAATTCTTCGCCAATGCCATCGGACACCATGGTCTGTTGTTGCGAATCAAATACAGAAACAAGATAGTGCCTGTCGAGGTTGATGCGGAAACTGGCCACATCAAGCGTGACCCGAAGACGGGGCTTGCCCTCCGTGCCCCGTACGAGGTCGGTGGAGAAATCTTGACCGAGCATCCCGGCGAACGCCCGTTTCCGGGTTACTTCAACAACGAGGATGCCACCAGCAAGAAGTTAGTGAGAGACATTCTCAGGAAAGGGGACTGTTTCTTCCGGACTGGGGACTCGCTCAGGCGTGATAGCGATGGCAGGTGGTTCTTTCTGGACCGGTAAGTCTTGAGAAGCGGCCAGACAGCGCTTCTATGCTTTAGCTTACATCACTTTCTAGCCTTGGAGACACGTACCGCTGGAAAGGCGAGAATGTTTCGACCGCAGAGGTCTCCGAAGTCCTTGGTAGCTATCCTGGAGTGAACGAAGCGGTCGTCTATGGTGTTCGACTTCCAGGGCACGACGGCAAGGCAGGCGCAGCTGCACTTGACATCGCACCGGCTCACAAATCGTCATTCAGCTATACTGATTTCCTCAGGTACGAGCTTTACTCGAAGTAGTCTGATAAAGATACTGACACACGCAAAGTTATGCACGAGCCAGGCTTCCAGGTTACGCTGTTCCTATCTTCATTCGACTACTCAACCAGGGAACAGCAACACACAACAACAAACAGAACAAGGTCCCATTGAAGAATGAAGGCGTTGAGCCAAGCAAGGTCCAAGGAGGTGATAAGATTCTCTGGATCGAGAAGCATGGCAAGGGCAATACATACGTCCCCTTTACGCAGCACGATTGGAACAATCTTGGCATAGGACGAGCAAGGTTATAACGAAGTCATTACACTATTTGCGCTCGAGTTACAACGAACACCAAGAGAAGCCGTAAGTGTTTTGCCAATTCTTAACATTCACAATATGGCCTCGATCTTGCGTGCTACTGAGAGCCAGGATGCGATGCGTCATAATCGGGTTATACATCCTTTATGCTTGCGTTGCATCGCATGACACGCCACGGCCCTCTTCCTGCATCCCCGCGATGATTCAACCAGTGGGGAGGGGTCATTTGTTCGGTTTATTCCCAAGCCAATCCAATGGGGATTCCATAATTTCAAGCTCCCCAACAACACAATGTGCAACAGCGCCCCTAGAGATGTAGTGATGCGACAAACCCCGCACGACACGCGGGGAATAGCACCCCCTGTTGCGTTCACATGGAGACCAGCAGAATATGAGAGGCTGGAACCGAGGCAGGTAAAATAAACACGAGTTGAACCATGGCGGTTGTTTTAATTACACGGGTGGTTTCTAGTCTTTTCAAGGGACTCGACTGTAGAAAGAAGACCAGTATCTGCGGCCATTATCTTCGTATACACAGTGCTTCATCTATCATCTATAGACTTTTTACTAATATCATGCCCGGCATCAAACGAACCCGAATAATCCTCGCATTGGTCATCACATGTGCCCTGATGTTACTGTTCAGGGGCAATGAAGCAACCTTCCAATCTTCTCAATCAACCAAACACACAATCCCAGAGCAATCTCTAGAAGATTCCTCACTCAACAGTGAGGTCTCCCCCGGTCATTTAGCTGCTCCAATACTCGACAGCAACCTAGAATACCACCCGCCGCTATTACAACAGACAAAACTCATTGCAGATGCACATAGACTCACGACGGCCGACGATTTTATCCACCATTTCGCTGCCGTTACAGCTCTGAAAGGTATTACTCAGCGAGAGGCCCGCGCAACATGTACTTGGCCGGCCGACACCTACGTTGACTTCCAGTTCTCCGACACGCTGGAATGGGTCCTCGAGGAACGTCCGGTGCTGGAGATTGAGCTCCGTCGGCGAGAGTGGCACGAATTCATCCAAGGCCAGATGATTCCGTATGCGAATGTCAAAGACCGGTTCTCAGGCCGCGGACTGGCCATTGTTGTAGGTAACGCAGACACGGTGATGCGCGTCAAGATCATCTTGCGCCAGCTGAAGAGACTTGGTTCGACGATTGCCGTGGAGATCACTATTGGGACACCGAGATGAACATTGGGACCATGGCCGACCTCAACGCGTTGTACGAACCGATATACTACAATGACCTCTCGAAAGACCGCAACATCGTGCACATCAAGAAAGACGGGATATTTGGAATCAATTATCAGCTCAAAACAGGAGCCTTGCTAAACTCCAGATGAACCGAACCCTTTTTACTGGACTCCGACAACATTCCCATTCTCGACCCTGCGATTCTCTACGATTCACTTCAGTATACCGAATACCATGCGATATTTTGGCCCGATATTGCACGTACGCGTCCGCAGAACCCGGCTTGGGCAATCTTCAACACTCCCTGCCGAATGGCCGAGTACGAGAAGGAGAGTGGCCAACTGTTGGTTGACAAGAAGCGTTTCTGGTATCATCTCCAACTAGCCTCGTGGCTGAACAATGAGCAGGGGAAATACTACAACGAGATCCTTTTAGGGGACAAGGACATGTTCCGCTTTGCATGGCACGCTTTGCGGACAACGTTCGGGAAGCCCGCCAAATGGCTTACGAGCGTTGGAACGGAAAATGATGGTTCCTATTGCGGGCATTCTTTCGCTCAGTACCACCCTGACGATGACCGTGTTGCATTCCTCCACGGAGGACTAGTCAAGACAGTGTCTCTCGAGGTCATGCGATGGAATCGCGACATAATGGGAGGATATCTTCGACATTACAAAAGGGTACCGAGCGAAGAAAACCCAGAGGTTACCGTCAATGTGGCTATCAAGTGGGACAATGCTGCATATTTGCCCCAACACTCTGAAAAGTTTGAAGCGGCGCAGTGTACCGAAATGATCGACATTGAAGCGAGAGACGTTAATGAGATTCTGCCTGGATTCGAGAAGACATTTAGTGAGCTTGGAGGATACTGGCAGCTTGATCAGGAAGACGCCATGAAGCTGGATCAATTTGGATGTCCACACGCGCGCTGAAGCATCCAGAGCATCAACAATTTCCTGCACGTGGAAGCATCATGGAAGATCAGCCGCAGCGCAACTGTGATCGTACGAGCTCGGCGAGCCGATGGCCTTTTTTGTTAGCGTCAGGCACAGTAGAGAAAGAAGGTCAAGTACACTAAACAAAGAACGAAGAAGACCTAGCGCCGTTGACAGTTGCCACCTGAGGGTGGACTGCATTATTGCGCCCGGCCCTGGGTTAATAATATTACTCAAGAGGGGGGACGCCATTCCCACTAGTTCGCGCAGGCCGGCTATTAAGCGAGGCCAAGACACCTTCTATTCATTCCTATTCCGGCCAGTTGAGAGCCATCCGGATGTCAGCGCCATGCTTGAGAATGAGCTGCACAAGGCCACGCGGATACTAGTTTTTGTAGGCTTGTCAAGAAGGCTTGGCATGCCACTACAAAGAAACACCATGCGAGTACAATATCTTTATAGGATGTGAAACGTTTGGCACTTAACATGGCTGATGTATTCTTCGAAGAGCAGATACACTGGTGTAATACATCTAGAAAGGGTCCGCATTTCTGGAGACGTTGATTGACTTACTGGAGATTCGCTCTCTCTCTCTCTCTCTCCCATACAGCAAAGAAAGAAAAAACATGGAAAACATCTGGATTTCACCATAGTCTCCTTAAATTGTGCCTGGAAAATAGTGATAGAGTTATTGGCAACCCGCCTACGCGGCGCATCGTCCAAGCGTTAAGGGTGTCGATCTGACGATAGGAACGTCCTGCACTCGCTTAGGTCCTCGACAGGAAACATGAAATAAGAATAAGGGTATTCTAAGCAATGTTACCGACGCTTATTTTCTTGAACGCTTAGTGTAGTGCCCTTCCCGCCCACTGTTTCAGGAAATCATTCACCGCCAAGCCCTACCGTTGAGAGCTAGAAAGCATATGATTAGCGTCCAGGACTCCATACCCCTATCTGGAAAGCAACCGAGCCCGCTACGCTCGATCGGTCTAACTTCTTTATAAAATTGTCACACTTCAATAGTACTTGCCCCTGACCCAAATAGTCCCCGCTCGCTTGGTTGAGCACGGTAGCCAGATTAGGCAAGACTGTCTTACTCAGTGATTGCATTCGGTGAAAGCTAAGATGCAGGTCGGTAAACGGGTAGGTCTGCTGATTGTGTACCTCGTGAAGCAATTAGCTCAAGCATGTCTTCTCAGACGGGATGATGGATGCATACACTCGAACATATCAGAGTGAAGCCTAAAACGTATCTCTAGAAACCCCATGGTGACCACCTCAAGAAAGGTGGAAGAGTCTGGTAATCAAAGGAAGGAAATTACAAAAGGTTATGGCTTGATGTCAGTCACACTTGGCACAGAAACAGACCTCCTTTGTTTCCTCACTGTCGACGCCCCACTTCCTCGGCTGACTGCCGGAGTAGACATCGTCAAGCCACGGCTAAGACGTTTGTCGTGCAACTCCTCCGTGGTTTGTGGAGGCGGAGCAGACGGGCACCAGTGCTCGGACTAGGCCAACTACTCCAGGGGCTCAGGCGACCCTATACGAGCAGACGAGTGAGTTACAGCAAAACGGTTAGGAAAAAGCAACACTTTCCTACAAGGTTGGCGTCAGAACGCCCCGGAACTAATGTTTTTGACGGCGGCCTACTCATTTTATCAGCGAAGCGCCGAAATGGCTTGCGTCGCCAAGAATAGATACGTAAGGAACGAGCACGGCCGTCCGGTCCAAAGAATTCAGATTAGGATATAATGAGTTCATAATGTCCAGCAAATCCAATGTTTGAATCATCAGGATACGCCTCATCACTCCCTCGTCTATCATACTCCTAGCGACCCGGCTTTTCTTGGCCTTTTGAATATCCCTATCCAACACTCTCTCATTGAGTCTATCACTCACCACAATCAACATGCGCGTGTCCGTTCTTGCCGCCGCTCTCGCGGCTACTCCTATCCTCGCCTACCCTGGCATGAAGAGCACCCTGTCAGAGATCCGTTCCCGTGCGGACAAGGACGGGAATGGCGCTGACGATGGCGACTCCAACGAGCTCATCGGCGACCTCGTCACCCTCGACGACTCAAAGTTCACCACTGTTGGCAAGAGCGTCAAGCAACTCCTCACCGGCTCCGGCACACCTGAGAGCGACGAGATCTACTCTATCTCCGCACGCGGCGGGAACCTCGCAGCCAAGGACTCCCAAGCTTGCGCTGCTGACACGTGCTGCATCTGGAAATACATCGCCAACGACCTCCAGGGCGTCTTTAAGGGGGCTTCTGGCCGTTGTACGGACCTTGCTCGCGCTGCTGTTCGTCTGGGATTCCACGATGCTGGCGGTTGGTCCAAGAACACTGGTCCCCTTGGTGGCGCCGACGGCTCTATTATCCTCGCCCCCGAAGAAATGACTCGTGGAGAGAACAGAGGTCTTGAAGAGATTGTCGCGCAGACCAAGGTTTGGTACAACCAGTACAAGAAGTACGGCATCGGTATGGCCGACCTCGTTCAGTTCTCCGCCAACGTGGCCACCGTTGTGTAAGTCTTCCGACGGTCTGCATGTAACATACATGTATCATGTATCGTCTGCTAACAACTAGAAGATGCCCTCTTGGACCTCGTATCCGCACCTACATCGGCCGTAAAGACTCTGCTGCACCCTGCCCTAACGACCTCCTTCCTCCCGTCACCGGGTCTGCCGATTTCTTGATCCAGCTTTTCGAGAACAAGACCATTAAGGCTCACGGTCTGACTGCTCTCATTGGCGCTCACACCACGAGCCAGCAGCGTTTCGTCGACCCCAACCGCGCCGGCGACCCTCAGGACAGCACTCCCGGTGTCTGGGACGTTAAGTTTTATAAGGAGACCCTCGGCTCTGCCCCCGCCCGTGTCTTCAAGTTCGCCAGCGACGTGGTGCTGGCCAAGGACCCTCGCATCAGCGCCGAGTTCCAGGCCTTTGCAGGCCCGGGCGGACAGTCCCACTGGAACGAGGACTACGCCCGCGAGTATATCCGCCTTTCTCTCCTCGGCGTGGATAACATCAACGACCTGACGGAGTGCACCAAGGCTCTTCCCGCTCGCACTGGCAGCAGTTTCACTGCTCCTGACCAGGCTGCCCTTGACAAGTGGCTTGCCACCACCGACCGTGTTGCTAAGATTGCCGATGCGCTCCGAAACGGTGGCAACATTTCCAGTCTCATCAACACTGTGATGGGGTGGCTGAAGGGAATCTTCAATTTCCGGTGGTAGAGGGGCATAATCAGTTTTCTTATGTTGTTGTTTTTTGGTTTTGTTATCTTGTCATGGCAAGGGCATATAGAGGCGTCCAGGCTTTATTTTCTAACCCAAACCTGCCCTGACCGGGCGACCGTAGATACGTCATATAATGTCTATAATAATTTCAGATTTCACGAAAGTTCTACTTTCCAACCCATGTCCTCAAACCAGTAGTCTCACCCGCATGAACCGATGGGGAATTAGCGTTGCATGACAGAACGGTTAAATTCTTAATAGCATTTTGGTTGGGCCACATGCGTATTGCCGGATTGGTTCAAACTCCAACATCACTCTTCACCCTCAACTTCCACGACCGCCCCATACATGGCTAGAGATGCTTATTCTTTTGCCTCGGAAAAGGAAGAAACGTTCAATAAATTACAGCTTACATAGGTGTCATGAAGACAGGCCCTTCGCTTACGGGACCATGTTGAGACAGTAACACAAGGTTCGACATGCATCCATATCGGATGCTAACATGCAGTGATAATAGGTCGGGGTGAAAGGGATGTCCGTATAGGATTTGATATAAGCATCACGAAGCTGCTACAGCTGGGTGGTGCGCTCCTCGCGTGCCCATGTATTCCTATCAAAGTTTCCCTTTGTACATTTATATGGTTAAAGGGGCTTTCCTTCGACACACCGCAAGAAGTCGTGTACAGCTCCCTCCAAATGGATGTATCTAAAGAGCAAGCCTCCACCGACAAATTTGTCCCACAGAGTGAGCAGATACCCGCAAACAGGCAGCAACACTACGCCAACACTACGACGGAGCTCATGTCCAGTTTCTGCGACTTCACGTTTCTCAATAGCTACATCGCCTGTGTTTTTGTCTACATTAAAGACCATGGGGCAGTTTTCTTGGTGGTATGCTGTCATACAAGCAGTGCTCATCGTCTTCTGTACGGCAATCGTGCCAGTCGGAACACTGATGCTCACAACTGGAGTAATCCAGGAGAACGTTGAGGGTTCGGGTGCTGATGGTCTATCTATCACTCCCCCAATCGAGCAGCAGCCCACTGTGACACAAACGGCC
This sequence comes from Colletotrichum graminicola M1.001, assembly GCF_000149035.1. NCBI lineage: Eukaryota > Fungi > Ascomycota > Sordariomycetes > Glomerellales > Glomerellaceae > Colletotrichum > Colletotrichum graminicola. The sequence continues at coordinate 206,199 of NW_007361053.1, forward strand.
AACGCGATGGGATGGAACGGCGATGGAAACTTTTCCTAGACACTTGACTAGAACGACGACTTCCTCTCGCGGGCGCTTTACACCTTCGCCGGCAATCTAATCAGCCGAAGCACCTTGTCGACGTCTTCTCTGGCTCCTTATTAGCTGAACCACATATCTGCTTTGAGGCGGCCCATCATCGCTCCTAAACGACAGTAATCCCGCCAATGACATCAGCCTTACCAAAGCCGCCGGGGTATTGGGACAGTTTCAACGGTGGTTAGAATGCAGGAGAATACGTATGTCGTTTGTACCGCTGTGCTGTGGGTGGTTTCGGGCAGTCTGACGGTCGTTGTTGTTACGAGCTTTTTAACATCTCCCTCCGGGCAGCAACGTTTTTGGCCGTTGCGAAAGCTGTGAGGGGGCTGTGGTGGGTTCAGGCACTCTGCGGCAGCTGTATTGCTGACGAAGTGGCGATAGAGAAGCAGAGCTTGTCGGCGGTTATGTTCGGGTAGACATACACAATCCGCACCATGTCGGGATGCTGCCAACCGTTCTGCCCATTCAATAGAATAAAGCTTACTCTGAAATCAGGAGACGGGGGGAACCTAGGAGTTGGTAGATTGTCGTCGTACAGCAAAGAGAGGCCTCTACACTTGAAGTTGGCCAAATTCAGGCTCTAGCAGGTCATCCAACAATATATACGTTTTCCTCGCAGCCATTCTCCTTTACCAATGCCTTGCCACAAAGAGAAATATCTCCAAAGCAGACCTTAGAGCATAACCTCAGTTGCGAACTTCCCCAAGAGGGATGTTCATGCCGTGTCTGCCCTTGTACTGCGATGCTTCCGCAGGTTTCCACCCGCCGCGTTCCAAAAGATTCTCGTCTTCCAGACGGAATACCTCGACCGTTAGCGGTCTGCAGCACTTGATCATCTTCTCCTCGCTGTCCTCTCCAAAACCCCAGAGCGACAAGTCGCCGCCGGGGCAAGTACCTATAGCATTCAGTCAGCCCGAATCAGGTGAATGCGCATAACGAAGCAACCAAACTCACTCAATGCCATCAGCAAGTCCTGCTCCGCCAGGAACTCGATGTGGTCCCCGGGCTGCGCTGGGCAAGGGTTCATGAAATACCGACCCTTCTCATCCAGCCCTGTGACCTGAAAAATATTGATCACATCATGGACGTCGCTCTCATTCAATCCGTAAGGCAATACTGCCCGAGTCAAGTTAGAATGGCATTGGAAATCGTAGCTGCCGCCAGTGAGGACCGTGTTGATGTACGGATCGCAGCGTGTGCCTAGGAGATCGTGCACGCGTCCTCCATACTCGTCCTCGCCGTACCACTCTAGTGTATCCTTGATGATGGTCGCCAGAGGCCGCATGTAGGGCAGGCTCGACCACAGCCGATCACCGGTCGAGACGTGGCTCGCGTGAAGCTGCTTCGTTCGGCTCGCCCAAAAGCGCTCACGGGGGTTGTGTGCGTTCCAGATGTTCAGGTCGCCTAGCACAAGTAAGTTTCCGATACTAGTAGGCCGGTTGAGGATTCATCATGGTGTACCCACCTACTTGGGGGCCTTCTGGAGTGCTGATCCTCACGATCGAGCCTGCCGGTGCTTTCCATGCCTTCCCGGATCGAATCGGCAGCGTAAACTCTTGGAGCAGAACACGTGGAGCTTGTTGTGCACAGTCATACAACGCTCTATCAACCGTGAGCACGGAGCCGGCAGTCGGGAGATAAGCCGGGACCGGCTTCCGGATCGGCCTCCGATCCCTCAGGCGTTTGGCGGGGTCGAGGCTGGCGGTAGGCATTGTTGGATCGATTCAATGGCGATCGCACGTAGGACAATTATAGAAGAAAGCGACCCATTGCACGAATACCGTCACTTGGCTGAGAAACAAGTTTATAAGCCGACGTGCACATCAATAGAACTGACGAATCGCGTGAACCCCGCAAAGAGCCTTACGTAAAGACATACCAGAGGGACGCAATGCAATTATCTCCGAGAATGAAGCGGCGCCGATGCCGCTCCTCCGCCATCTCCACACTCGTAGTATCTGTCGGTATCGAGCCCAATGGGCGAGTGTTACGACTCCGAGCTTTTGCGTTAGGATGTTTGTAGAGCTACACAATGTTTCTTTCTTGGCAAAGAGCAATTTATATTTAGTTTATTTAAGGATCTATTTTCTTCTAAACTTTTATCTAATATAGGCAAACAATGTTAGATAGTTTCAGCTATAGAGAAACAACAGATTAATTAAATAAAGTTAATTAACTAAATACAGTGACAAAATCTTGTAGTTTGCCTGTCTTGGATAACGAGGGAAATGAAAAAAGAAATGATCCCTTTACTGGGGGGGTGAAAGGGAAGATTGCCTCGTGGCGGAATCGAACCGCCGATCTTCTCATGACACTAGATACTAGTGAGACGCTATACCACTTAGCCAACAAGGCTTGTAACACCGTGAGTCAGTACTACCTAAGGATCCAGACCGCGGCAACGGTAAGTGGTCCGCAAGTCCTGTTTGAGCGAAACTCCGTACAGAGATGGGCTTCCTGAACCTATTAATCGTAAGACGCATTGAAGTACTACATCATCTTATGTGCTAAATGCGGTTCATTGGGGGTTTGAAATGTATGTGAAACAGACAAAGGGTTTCTGCTTTCCTGAGGAGGACGTCGTACAATGAGAACAAAGAAGATTGGTTTATTTTTGTCAAGACCATTCCGAGCCACTGGTGGAAGAGATGTCTTGATAAACCTATGATTTTTAGCACCGGTGTTCTATTTCTAAGAATAGAGGGTTCCTGGCTATGTTTGTGGTATCACGTTAACACGTTCATCAATCTCTGAATTAGGAAACCAAGTTAAGTATCTGATACTAGCAACGAACTGAAGCCATCAATGTTCCTGATCCTTTCATCTACATGCACTAATACTTTGCAAACCCTGAAGCCACCTTCTCCTTATTATCCCATGGAGGCCTTGTCGTTGCCGTGCCATGATGCTTAGTGTATGATAGAAGTTTTCAGATCAATGCATTGGAAAGGGAGCACCGATGACAGGGACGGGACTTGGAATGCCATCAAGGTCCCGTTGTCCTATAATGCATTCAAGTGGAACATTAAGCTAGTTTCATGGCTCCAACGATGCCTGGGCCAGAACTGCTGGTCAGAACAATCCACATATTCTACAAGCAGAACCATGATTGAGACCGTCGGGCGAATTCTCGCTACTTAAGAATGACCTTTGTCGATCTGCTCTGTCCGGGAAAGTATATTTGGTAATAGAGGCCAGAGTCCTTCTTATCCCCGTTAGACTACTACGGAGAATGCAGTACTGGACCAGGCGCATTGTGATGCGCTATGAATAGATGCTGTCTTGCTGTCGACTCCAGCCGCAACGGGGCATCTTCTAGCCTTGTTCTTCTGTACTTTATGCCCACCCATGTGGAACTCCAGCGGTCGTTATTCTAGATGCCATGCTACTCTTGTACAAAATGCACCCCATTGACAATAATACTCCCCTCACCAGACCAGCCCAATGCTGTACAACTGTAAACTTTTGAGCATTCTTGACTATTCTGCAACAAAAGGAATTAGTCACAATATTGCCGGTTGCCAACGAGCGAATCACTCGTGCTGCTGGGGTCTTGAGAGGGCCGCTGCCTCACAACCCAGTGCAAGGCCCTCAGCTGGGATGTATTCGCCTGATATCACAAGTCGGCTGTGAATATGCAGCTTGGAAAACCCTTCTCCAGTTCATCTTACCCACAGCAAAGGTTGTTGGTCAAGCACGTACTGGAAGCATTGTACGAGCGTCTCGGTAGTCGTCCGTAGTTACATGTAATTTAGGTCAAGGCTTGGCCATATCGGACGGGGATATATCCTCAGCCTCGAGGACTGAGTCAACGTCGTCCCCAGTCTGGAACATTTACCCATGAAAATTTAGTCGCGGCGCAAGAGCCTTTCTTCGCCGATGTCCGTGTTAGAGAAATATCACGAGTTTCGGGGATTCCTTGAGCGAGATATTTGACGATGGCTTGTTTCAAGTCGATTGGTTATTGCCGGGAGCCCTGCCTACCCCAAATCTTCACTAAGAAAACACAAACAGCATTCTTTTGTATCGCCATCGGCTCGAACAGACCTCTCGTTATACCATCGCGCCCAGGATCAACCACTTTCTCACAGCATTGCTCTGGCAGCCTGCCGTAAAGGGGTCGGTCCAGACTCACCGGGCGAAGTCGACCTAGGTTCTGACACTCAGCCCATATAAGCAAGGGTTACCCTGTCCTCCGACACACGCCTGCACGGCATATCCTACCAAGGCGCAGCGACGGCGTTTTAGTCGCATTCAGGCAGAGAGAGGTGGGCCGTTCTCAAGAACAAGTGGCAGAACGGCTAAGAACCACGTGCAGACAGGTATCGTAAGGCCGCTGAATGTTCGGCCTTCGCGAGTCGCGGGGTGTTTTTTTTTTTTTCCAACACTTTCCCCCCATTTTCTTAGGACAGAGTACAACGATGCGCATTACGGAACCCGAAAACATGGTGTCCAGAAACGATTGACCTCCGAAGCTCCTTAAGTTGTTGGTCCGTCGGTCATCTCTCGCAGGGCAGAGAGGGCCGTCCGGATGGTACAGAGATGTGGAAGGGTATCAACAAGCGACAAATCGTGTGATCAGGGAATCCGCATGCCTATTGGAAGGGCCTAGAGTCTAGACTACTAGTAGATTCCAAAACGGGCACACCGTTTCTCATCATTGGCTGCAAGTTTCGTCGGGGCACACGTGGGGTTGGGACTGTCGCATCCGGCACTGATAGGACTTTTGCTAAGCCTCCGCAAGACCGGTAGGGTGACTGGAGTTTCTGTTTAAGACGAAAAGACCCTGACAGGTTGTCAAACAAGACTATATGGCAAAGCCGCCCGACGCATATACGTATAGGTAGCAATGACCTTCTGGTGGGCACTCTGCACGGTGGTTCTCCGGCCATGAGCGGTACGTGTTGTATGATTCCGGCCTCCCCCTCCACCTGGACATGAGGGCGGGCCTAGAGGGGCCCGGAAAGCGAGAGGGGCATCAAATGAATCCACGGTGATGCATTGGGACAAGTGCTCCGGTAGTTAGACGCATCACGCTACCTATAACCTATTACGTCCATTATCGGTAGCGACCGGAACGTAATAAGCTCCCGTTCGCCTGATTGGCTGGGGAGACCAAGCCCTATCGTGAGGGTTGCATTGGTACTTTGCCCTTTTATCGAACGATATCCCGGAGGCTAACCTACACTCAACCGGGCCTGCACTGCTAAAGATGATGGCGGAGCTGGGTCCGGGTCGGCAGGGCTATAGAGAAAAGATGGGAGGGCACTCCGTCGAGAAGGGGCCAATGACTAGCACCCTGGCCGGCGCCGTACTCCCTACCATAGTAGTACGCACAAGAATCACAAGCACTCAATGTGAAACCGAAATCGCCTATTCCAGGATACCGTGGCTCTTAGGACAGCTCAGCATCTGGCCAATGCCCACCCTTCCGATCAACGACCAGGACAGGCTCGTGAGCCACAATGGCGACATGGCGACGAAAGGTCCGGGGCGGCGTCTAGCTCGCTTAGAATGCTACCCTGAGCGAGAGCCCACGCTCATTCAGCCGCTGCCGCATCTATGCGCGGGCGGGTCATGGGCTGAATGCTGCGACGAGACAAACGTTTGCGCGAGTCGGGTGTCAATGGCCATGCCCCGCTGGCATGTTGACCATGGTCCAGACCTTTTTTTAACTCCCGCTGCTATCATACAGTATAGGGAGTTTCCGAGAATAGAGTTGCTATAGACCAGGAGGCGGACTTCCCGATAATCACTGCTTTCTACGTAGTCTCCTCGTGCCGTCCTGAACCCACGTTATCATCTGGGCGAGCGAGCGAGCGAGCGAGCGGAACGTGACAGGGCTAGGAACGTTGTTCTAAAGTCCAGCAGACCTTTCTTTCTATTCGGGTAACGATTTCCCACCTAGGGCCAGGGATGCCTAGATATGCTCCTGGCCGTACATGGTGTTGCCGCCTTACGAGAACAAAACAATTGTGAAAACCGCTCACTGGGGAAATGAAGCAGAGGGGGTTGGAGATGGTCGGACCGAGGTATCTCGGGTAGACAGAATACATGGAGCTAGCAGCCCCATGATATGACGATAACGAAACGAGGTGATATCGACAAGGCCACTTTATGATAACAGCATGTCTGTCATTTTTCTTGAGGTCTGTCAGGTTTCAGCACCAGATAGAAGGTCATCTATCAAAAACGGGCTGACAATCCCTTGTACTTGGGACCGTGGAGCTTTGCGCGGTAGAGCTCTGAGGGAGTGTTGGAATGCAGCATGGCATCCCGGAGTCGGCGGAAATGAAGACAGACGGACACGAGACGAGGATATCCTCCAATCCATCTGTACAGTCATAGAAACCCACTCGTCCCATATGACCCGTCCTATACGAGAGAATGTGAAGACACGCATGTTGGACGGTACATGCACGCAGTTGCCGGGATCAGTCCGTGGTCATCCGTCAGTCAGTATGTAGCAGGCAGAGCGAAGGGCAATGATCACCCAAGAAGCTCGTATTAGCGTCGAGGCATCTCGATCTCTTGCGCCCAAACCGCAGAGTCGAAAACGCCAGCCTGCATGGATTGAATCTTTTCCTCCTCCTCCTCCTCCTCCACCACAATCTCGATTACGAGTGAGTTGGTGTTGATTTTTTTGAACGAGGGTGCCGGTGATGGATTGTATGAAAGGCTACTCTCATCATCATCATCCTGAGGTAGTAGCAAATAAAGCATCCGAAACGAAGCCACATAACCTCACCACGACTCTCACAGTCGCAGTGACTGGGGCGCCTGGGAAAGGAACGAAAAAAAGGAGTTACCGATGGGTGTGTGGGGTTTTGTGTCCCCAAGGACGGGATCGTAGGCGGCCAGAGGACCAAGTCGAATTCACTGGAGATGCAGCCCTAGAGGGGCATCCGTCAAACACCACGGCACTCGGATGCGTTAGTTTGGGTTAGGTTATCTTCCAACCAGGCTAAAAGTAGCAAGCGTTGCCTTGTTGCGTACACGTCAAAAACAATGCACACAAGAAGCTAGGTATCATAAGAGTATGCTGATTGCTTCTGGCGATGATGGGTTCCATCCGAACGATAATAGAGCACGTATGTAGGTCGTGTTTCTGAAACGCAATCAATCTGTTCTCGGATCCTATTAATAGCGATTGGTCCCGGGAAGCCCTGCTGGATGGGAAATGGACGGGCAAAGCAAAAGCGCATCCCAGCCCCCCTAGCAACGAGAGTGGGCATCACGGCCCAGCAAAGGCGGAGTCAAGGGACTGAAGCTAAAGTCAAAGCCAGCACCAGAGATGGAGAGAGAGAGAGAGCCAAACAAATCTTTCTCTTTCCAGAGAAGCACAGAGGAGCCCCCTCGAGAGGGTCCTGGGTCTGCCCCTGGACGTCGCAGAGCCCTCATCCCTCCAGATAACGGACGCAACGGATTTGAGCGAACAGGGCACCTGGGCGCCGTCAATTAAGGTGGTCTTAGTAATTATGCGACTCCTGGGCTCGTGTGCAGGTTCTGGAACTTCTGCGAGGACGGAATCAAACCAAGTAAAGTGCCCCCGCATTGCCGGTCCCGTCCTTGGGGCTGGGCGAGAGAGAAACATAGCTACCTAGCTAGAAAGACCTAAGACACGCAGTGAGAGAGAATTACCTAGGTAGGGTTTTCTGGTAGCGTGAAAGAAGAGTGGACTGGAACGTCTTTGTTCCTCGGCCATCTCAAACTCCACATAGAACATCAGAGACCCCCCGGCAAGCCAAAAAGGAAAAAGAAAAGAAAAAAGGGTCCACACAACCGCGGGCAAGTTGGGTGCCGATGCCGGTGCTGGCGCTGTTGCTGGTGCCAACGCCAGACCAGACTCCCAGTCCCTGAGAAGAAGAAGTAGAATGCGAGGAAGAAGGTGCCACAAGGATGGATATGAAGGCCGTATCCACAATCAAGGGGACCGTGAAATCTCCACAGTCCTCGGTCCAGCCAAACGCCCGTCCCCCCCTACCCAAATCTCTCTCCCAGAGCCATGGGGAGCTGTGGAACAACCCAGAAAGGGGATGGCCATGGAGTAATATGTACATCACTGCGAAACCTTGTAGGGCAAGGTACATGCGCCTTACGAATATACAGGCACCGCAGCAGCTTTGCAACGACGAGGGGGGAGGGTCAAAGGGGGGGGGGGGGGGGGGGGGTTTCGGTGGACGATGGCGATGGGAGTGTATGCTGTGTAACTGTAGGACCAGACAGAGACCATGACATGTATGTTATTTGTTCCTTCTATTGGCTTTTTTTGGTCAGTCCAGTCCAGCCCAGTCCAGTCCAGTCCCCTTGCCCTGGCTTGCCTTGTCTTGCCCTTCCCGTCGATGCCGTGGAATGAGATAAAGACCCTTTGGGATCCCCTCCATGCTTTCTGCTCTCTCATCAGTGTCTGACTGACTTTCTCGTGCATCTGACTTGTCTGGAACATCTTGTTGCATCCTCAAACCTCTCCTCCCTCGAACTTGTCGCCCCTTTGAGACGGTTTCCACCACCATTTCTCACTTGCAGAACTACAAAACAAAGAACCCTCCCGGAAGTCATTATTTCATATAACCGCCTGCTAGCCAGAGAGAGAGGGCGAAAAAAAAAAAAAAAGGTTTACAAATATCACCAGAAACCAGAAATACAAATCCAACCACCACCATCCCCCTCTACAGCCATAAGTACTCTGCGCCTTGTCGAACAACCTAGGCCAGATACATCCCGACTGGCTTCTTTACTTTGACGATTCTAGACATCGTCGACTGCCGAAAAGAGAGAGAGAAAAAAGAAAACACCACCCGAACAACAACCAGAAACATCCTTCACCACGGCTTCTCCAGCGATCGCCACCATGGGTTCCCCGAGTGGACCCCTCCGCCCCCGAGCGTCGTCAAACTTTATGGGCCTCCGCGCCACCGGATTCCCTCCGTCGATGACGCCGCAGGAGAAGCACCTCTTCTCTGACCGCGTCAACTCGGCGACGACGCGGCTCTCGAGCACCATGGCCGCCAGCGAAACCCCCGAGGGCTACATCTTCGTCGTCTACTTCCACAAGACCAGCGCCGCCGATGCCCTCGCCGCACTGCGGGCCGCGGACATCCGAGTCAGAGGCCACGAAATCCAATTTTCCTGGCACTGAACTCTCCGTCTCTCTCTCTCTCTTTAGTCCCTCTCCCTTTTCTCCCTCTCTCTCTCTCTCTCGCTCTCTCTCTCTCTCTCTCTCTCTCTCTCTCTCTCTCGCTGTCTCCCCGCCCGCCCGTCCGCCCGTCCGTCCGTCATCTGCCGAAAGCCTGCTTACGATTCATCGCTGCTCCGGCCTGGGGCTGGACTGGACTGGACTTGGCCAGACTCTACTCTTGCGGGCATTGTGGCCTGTTTATCGACTCGTCACCTGCTCTCTTCCACATCCGATATGCACGCCTTGCGTCCCGCGGCCGGTCAGAGTCGCTGCCGTGTCGGTTTGGAATGGCTTGAGGGTTGATCCTTTCTCTTTTCTCTCCCGTCTCGTCGTCATCCCTTACTTCTGCACAGCCAGCCAGACAACAGGAAAAGGGTGACGAGTTTCCATCGAATGTCCTCTTGCACCACCCTCCCCCCTCCCTCACCCCCCCAACCAGCCTCCAATTCCCCGTCCGACCGCACCGGGATAAGTCCTTCAACGATCTATCATCCACCACACACCCCCTTACCAATCCTCGGCGATCTGCAGGTCTAGGCCGTCCTAGACCACGCGGCCCCCTGAAATCCCGTCCCAATTTCCAAGAGCAATCGTCGATTCTGCCCCCACTGGATAAACTTGCTACTACACCCCGGCGCACCTTATCTCCGTTCCGTCGAAGCAGCGTAGAGGTATCACAAGGCAAAAGTCGACAGAGCACCGTTGCATCCATATACCAAACCCACGCGCATCAAGCAAGGCACTTCGGTTCTGCAGTGGAATATACTGCCGAGTTCCGCTTGCGTCGTACCGTCCATCCTCCGCCCGTCCTTTGCCGCATGGGCCGGCCGGAAACACAAACGGGAGTTTTGGGAGGGATTTGCAAAACAAGGAGGGGACGAGAGGATCAAGACGAAGATGAGGTGGAGCGTGAAAACAATGGGATCTGTGGCTATTCAAGTCATCGCCACTCCGGCCGGCTGTAGTCGCCGATGTATTGAATTCCAACGCCCCTGTTCGTCAGGGCAGCATCTCTGGCACTTCGGGACCCTGACCAAAGGGTGCATTTTGGTCGGCGATCGGAGCCGATGGGGTTCCGCGGGAAAATTAAGAGCAAAAATCAAGGGCACACCCACACTACCTGGAATGAGACGCGCCCACGCAATCGTCATCGGGCTTCCGCGTCTCGGCGGCCCTCCCCCCCCCCCCCCCCCCACCGGGAGTGGCCAGGAGGGAACATTTGCATAGGAGGAGGAACATATGGTTGGAATTTGCAACTGCAGCAAATCCGATAAACCATCAACAATAACATTCCCAGGGTCAACCGGGTCTCCACATTGCAAATCTCCATTCCAGTTGCAAATCTCCTCCCAAAAGCAGGGAGCCGCCCTGGACCGCAAGCCTTCGAGCGCAACAACAAGACAACACCTGCGCCAGCCCGTACCAGAAACACGACAGGTCACCCTTGTATACGGACATCGGCTGGCAGACGGTCCCGGTCATGTTTGACGTTGATTACCGGCACGTGGGGGAAGCATGGAGTTGAGGAGGGGGGGGACGGACGCACGTTGCCGTTACGTTGCGTCTCTTCGGCTGCTTTGGAGGAACCAATCCGGGATGTGGAGGCCAATGAAGTGAAAATGAAAAGGAAAAAATAAAAAAGGAGAAAAGAAGCGGCCGGCGGCGGGCATCGCGTGACAATGCCCTCGTTCAGTTCTCCCAGTACATACATAGCCTGGCCAAACCAAAAGAAAATGAACTCTACCAACCAGGCACCTCCAGCCATTGTCCCGTAGCTTCCGGAACACCGTCTCTGTCGAGTTGTCCCGTCGCCGTTTTTGGAGTCGTTGCATCCTCTTCTCTCTCTTTCCTCCCTTTTCTCCCGCGTCTTCGAACCATTCCGTTTTCGTACCGGGCAGTTGACCATATGTAACAAGAGACAGATGGCCCTCCGCCTCAGTACGCTCATTTTGGCTTTGAGTGGACTCCCCTCCCCCCTCCCCCAATGCAGGTCAGCTATTGCCTGGTCATCTCACACGGAACCGGTTCCGGAACTAGTGGCTGCGTTCGCTATTGGTTGTGCGGGAGAGGTGTGATAGCTCACGGCTAGACAGGCGGGAAAGAGACGGCTAACCATAGACGGTCGAGGTGACCAGTCATTGATTTGACTGTTTCGTCACCTTCAGCTTGGCCGTTCTTAGTCGGAGAAATCAGATCATGAGTTCAACAAAGCAACAATCTCAGTCATCCGGACCACGAGTCCCTCCAGCCCCCGCGAAGCCGCTGCGTCCCATCACATGCGTCGAATGACCAATGTCCGAGCCTCTCCTCGGGTCAAACTTCCTCTGTCGTCGATCGGAAGGGGGACGACTCGATGCCAGAGGCTAAATTACGTGCTGCACACCCGCGCACTCTAAACGGGCCGATTGCTTGTCCCCGTCAAGGGAAATGGCTGTTCAAAAAAAAAAATGAAACAGGGGACACTCTGCTACCCGTCACGCGCTCGGGACTTTTCCTCGTGCAGATTCGCCCCCCTAAAGAACTTTAAAGGACCCGAGAGGGATTCAGAGTATTCCAGACCGCCCGGCGACCTGGACAGGGACTTGGCGCGGGCTTGGCGCGGCGTGTTAAGCTCGCTCCTCTCTCGAATGTCTCCTGTCCTGACCACCTCGACGGGCCCTGGGTTCTCTTGTAGAGGCTCCCTGACGGTCGAAGCAAGTCGCCCTTCTTCCGGGACCCCGTGGTTCTACTCCGTCCCCCGTCCCCCATGAGCCACGGATGAAGGTTGGGAACCCTGACGTCGGTGCATGGCCATCACGCCACTGCCCCGACCCCGAAAGCAGAAAAAGCTTCAGGTCGATTCCATCGTGGCTTGGATGAACCAAGCGCGTGGTATGGGTGCTGACTTTGCCTTGGCGCCTGCGTCGTTCTTTTGATACTGTTGGTATACGGTAGGTATGCTCCGGGGGAGGTGGTCACGTGATATTTATGTGACACACCGCCTCCCTCAGCAGTATCTACCTTACTACTAGTATACTACCTAAAAGTCTGGATTTACTTTATAACTAACTAATATAATAAGTAACTACTATATTCTATATTATAATTTGTTATGTAATCTATAGGATATCCCTCTTAGTAATTAACTAATACTAATTAGTATATAATTAATTACTAGATTACTACTATAATAGATTAGTAAGGTTTTTATGTAAAGTAGAGAGGATTAACTAGCCTATTAGTAAATAATCCTTTATAAATTTAACTATTATTATTATTATAACTTTCTTTACTTCCTTACTTTATCTTAACTAAATCTATATTAATAATAAGTAAAAAGGAAAAAGGTAAAAAGCTACTACTAGTAATAATAGGGCTATTAAGTTAATAAATAATAAATATTTATTCCCCTTTATATCTTCTAATATTATTATTATTACTATCTTACCTCTTATAACCTCTCCCTCTTCTACCTGCTTTTATTTACTATATTAATTTAATAATATAAAGTAACTATATAAACTTTAATCTTAATAAGTTAGACGCCTGTAAAGTTAGATTATATATAATATATATAATTACTATATAGTTAGACGCTAACCTCTATAGCTACTGCCTTCTTGCTGCCTTTTAGTTAGATTTTATAGATTAGACTATTACTACTTTTAACGCTATAGGCACTAAGGTACTGTTAATATTTTATAATTACCTTATTAATAATAAATTCTTTATTAATTTAGTAAAAGGAAGGATTACACCTAAATTAGTAGACCTTTTTAATACTAATTTCTATATATAGACTAGAGAAGATATTACTTTTACCTACTATAAGTAGCCTATTTTTAACTTATAAATAAAAAACCCTAAATTTATTAATAATATTACTAGTTAGTATATTTTACCTAAGAAAAGGTTAATAATTAAATAGGCCTTATTTACTGCTTTTTTAATATTATTATAAATAGTAGCTAATATTACTTTATAAAGATAACTAACCTTATTTACCTTAACTTATCTATTAGTAGTAGATTATTACTAGCTAAAGTAGGAGTAAAAAGGTATAACTTTACTTTTATAATAAGATAAAATCTACTAGGCACTTACTAACTTAAACCTAGTACTTAGAGGTAATATAGGCACTTTATTTATTAACACCTTATTATATAATCTAAGAACCTCTTACCTTACTTATTACCTTACTTTTTACCTTACTTATTACCTTAATTATTAATCTTATTATAGCTAGTATAGTAAGTAATTAGGTAGTTAGCCTATTATAATAAATAAAGTAAATCCTTAGTAAGATATACTATTTAACTTATTAAGTAACTATAAGCCTACTACTAACTTACTACCTTAAAGCACTATATAGAGATTTTAGTTATAGGGCTATAATAAATTATAATAACGTTAGCTACTATATAAGCCTAACTTTATTTTTATTTTTTTCTTATAACCTTACTTATATTAGCTAACTAACCTTATAAAGCTACTAACTAATAAAATAAAGTATAGTAGTAAGCTATATAACATTTTTAATCTAAAGTTAAGTATCTTTTAGGATAATTATAGTAAGGTTAGGATTAAGTAGCACTAGCTTAGCCTTACCTTCTTAATTATACTAAAAGGTAAGGTATTTTAGTTTTATATTAATTATATCTATAGTAATAGTATTTATAATTTTAATAAAATAGTTAACTAAATTTATAACTACTTTAAGACGTAGGAATAAATATAGACTTACTTATCTAAATAGTAAGAAATAACACTTCCTTAAGTTATATATAATAACCCTATAATAACTAAGATCTAAGCCCTTAAGGAGCTTATCTTAAAGCTAGCCTTTATTTAATAGGCTCTCCCCTTATTATACTAAAATAATAAGGTGTTAAGAAGTTAGTTACTAAATACCTACTTTAGGGTTCCTAAGTGTGACCTTTATCTATACGCTCTAGCTATAATATTAAAAGAAGTATATAGCTAATTATAGTTATCTATTAGTACTACTATAAGGCGCCCCTACTATAGCTAGTACCTTACTAAATTCTTATCTTTATTACTTAATAATTAATATTAAGTAGACTATACTTACTAAGGCTAAGGCTGTTATTAATAGTTTAGTAATAACTATAGTAGTAGTAATTTTTATAATAGTAATAATAATAATAATAGCTATAATACTAAAAAGTGCTATATTTACCATAAGCCTAGCTACTAGTTAATAAAGTATACTACTAATAAAAGATATAAAGCGTATTAGTAATTTAAAGGTAACTATTATATTAAAGATACCTTACTAACTATATATAACACCTTTTTTACTAGCTATAAAGGCACTTATCTATAGGAAGAAGAAAATAAAGATAGTAATAATAATAAGGATCTTTAGTAATATCTTTAAGGGGCCTACTTTATTATTAGTAATAATAAAGAATAAGATAATAGTATATTTTATACCTTAACTACGTTTTTTAGAAGTACTAAGGTAGATAGTAAGGCACTTACTACTAGCCTTACTAACTAAGCTATTTATTACTAATTAATAAAAATTAACCCTAATAGTACCTCTACTAAGTTACTTAGTACCTTTCTACTAGATTATTACTTATTAGCTACTTTTTAAGGTATTTTACTAGATATAGGCGTAGTAAGTTATTTAACTATAGGCTACTTATAAGCTATTATACTATAGTAAATTTAACTATCTATAACTATTAACACTATAGCTATAGGTAAAGTAAAAATTAGATTTAGTAATAGTAATACTATTACTTTATAAGGCACTATTATAGTAAAGACTCCTTTTAGGTATATTACTTTTTATATAATGCTTACTAATACACCTTTCTTACTTTACTTAGCTAATATAAATTAGCTATTAATTTAATTTTAATAACCTTATAAATACTTTTTAATAAGGTAAACTTATAGTACTAGTTATATAAAAATAAGGCTACTTATAAATACTACTTAGCCTACTTAAGTAAAGCCTTATAAGTTATTACCTAACTAATATTAAGCTATACTACTTTTATTAATAGTTTAGCTATTTATTAATTTACTAGCTATATAAGATCCTTTATAAGGCTAGCTATAAGGTTAAAATAAAAGTAATTAAACACTTAATAAAGTACTATTATTATTACTAGATCTATAGAAAGGCTCTTTTTTAATTCTAATTTACTTTATATAATAACTATTTATTTAATTATAAAGTTATTATTAATATTATATACCTTAATAGTAACTTTATACTTTATATTATTAATACTACTACTACCTTTAACGTAGCCTACTTCCTTTATAATATTTTAGTAAAAACTATATAGGAGGCACTTTATTACTACTAGATTAATATCTACTAAGGGCCTCTAGATTAGATTATTACTAATATAGGATAAAACTTTATTTTAACTAAATTTTTATATAAAGCCTATATAATAGGCGTTAAGGTTAAGATTATACCTATTAAAGCTTATTATAGCGTTAGGAAGGTTAAGAGATACTATACTATACTTTAATAAGTATATAAGATAATTTATAGGGAGTGCCTATCTATTAACTATAAATCTACACTTTAAAGTGTAGCTAAAGTAGTTAATAATACTACTAGCCTAAATAGCCTTATACTTACCTTACTAGTATTTAGTACTTACCCCTAAATAACTACTAACTTTACTTTTTTACTTAAGATAATCTAATATATAACTACTATTTAAAAAGTAACTAAGAATCTTTATAAATATAACATAATATAGTAAATTAATAAGGCTTTTACTGCCTGTAACAGCCTAGATACCTTTATAATAAAAAATCTACCTTTAGGTAGTAATGTTTACGTTTAGTATAAAAAAAAAGGTTAGTTAGCCTATATAAGTTACTTACTACTTAAGGTAAAGACTTTACTATTAATATTAATAGCCCTTACGTTTTCTAATTTATATTAGTTAAGCTATATTATATAGTAGATAATAAAAAAAAAGGCTTAGCTAAGTAATATCCTTTATTTATCCTAAATAATAATAGTAGTTATAGTAATAAGCCTACTAAAGATACTATTATTATTATAACTAGTTTAAGGTAGTAGCTATATACTAATAATCTTACTATTATATAACCTTAATAAGCTAGAAAAATCCTTATAAGATATACTTTACTATAAGAGACTAACGTACCTTATACTACCTTCCTCTTAGTAAAAGAAGAAGCCTATTAAACCCTTATAATCTAACTATATAAAAAGGGCGTTATTATAGCGCCTAGTAAGCTATTTAAGTAATTAGTAACTACTAAGATTAACAGCCTTATTATATAAGGTGTTTTTAAATTTACTATAATTAACTAACTTTAACCTTATAAGTAAATTTTTAAATTATAAATTATAAATAAGGTAAAAGGCACTAATAAGAAGCTTTATAAGAAATTATAACTAGTTATTTAAGGCTATACTAATAATAGTAAAAAGGCTATTTTTACTTAGTTACTTACTATCTAGTAGGCTAGCTAGTAGCTTATTCTTATACTAGCCTTTTTCCTTCTTACTAATAGTAAAGTTATATAGCTATATAATATTATATAGGCTTATATCTAATCTGCTTCTTACTTTAACTATACTATTTACACTAAACTCCTAGCCTAAATCTATTATAAGTACCTTAATAATACTATTATAAAGGTTATTAAGCCTCTATATAGAATTACTAAGGTAGGTATATACTAGTAGGCTACTTATAACTATTATTATAAGGAGAATCTCTAGATAGTCTTTACTATATATAACTTCTGCTTTTTCTTATTATTTAGTAAAAATCTATACTTTATACTTATTAGTATGTAAATAGATAATACTATTAGCCTAATAGACCTTTTATTTTTTAACTAAAAGAATAAGGAACTAACTAAAGTAAAATTTACTATAAAGGATAAGTTATTCCTTACTATTAACTAACTACTTACTTTTAATAGTAAGATTATTATAGTTATATTTACTATAAACACTTCTATTATACTTTACTAAAAAAGGTAAGAGGTAAAGCTATAATTAATTAACATAAAGTTACTTATAGCCTACTAAGATTTTATCTAGTAATAGGTATAAGGAGTATATATTACCTCTATTTACTAGCCTAAAGCGTATTATAATCTTTTTATTATAGCCTAATATAAGGAGCTAGATAATAAGGTAATTAAAGACCTTAACTATTAACTATAATAGTAAATAAGCTTACTTAACTATAGTTTATAATTTATTCCTTTAGATCTTATATTAGCTAAGCTATTTATATTTATAAATAGATTATTTACTAATAATTATAATATAACTTTATAGTTAGGATTTATTATCCTTTTTATAAATAAAGAAGTTAATAATAACTAAGCTAAGTTTTTTTTTTATAGTAACGTCCTTTATTTCTTATTTATAAAGTCTAAATAAGTTACCTAAAGCGTCTTAGTATCTAAAGTGTATAAAATAGTTATAAGCGTTAATATAGCTTACGCCTTATTTATAACTATTATAATAGTTACTTAGAAGCTTAATATCTTATTAATCTTAACTATTACCTATATAGACTTATATTTACTTTATAAATATCTAGTTAAGCTAAGAACTACTAAGGAGAAACGTCTTATAATTAATATTATATTATTAAGATAGTCTTATAAGTAATATAAGCTTTATAAAGTCTAATAGATTACTAGATCTAATAATCTAGCTAATAGATTTATAAAGGTATCCCTAAATTAAGCACTTAAGGGCCTAGTTATAAATAATAAAGCTAAGATATATATAGAGGGTTAGGTTATATAAATATAATAAATTATAATAGGTATATAGTAAAAAATAAATTATAAGTTATATAACTAACTAGACTATAATAGTAGTAGTTAAATCTAACTAATATAAGAATATACCTTTAATAGCTATAGCTAAAAAGAAACGCCCCTAAATAAGTTAGTATAAGCCTATACTATCTATAAGAAAAATAAAAGATATAGGAATATATAGTATATAACTATAAGAAGTATAATACTTTTAGAGTTTTAATTTTATTATGTTTTTAGGCCTTTTAAGGCTAATCTAGATAGCTAGGGCACTAGTAACTTTTACTATAAAAGAAAAGTTACTAGTGTTAGTATATAGTAGGTATGCTCTAGGGGAGGTAGTTATATAATATTTATATAATATACTACCTCCCTTAGTAGTATCTACCTTACTACTAGTATACTACCTAAAAGTCTAGATTTACTTTATAACTAACTAATATAATAAGTAACTACTATATTCTATATTACGATTTGTTACGTGATCTATGGGATATCCCTCTTAGTGATTAACTAACAGATATATAAATCTTGTGAAACCTATCCTCTCTCCCCTACCGTTACTAACGATGGCAACTCCGCGATCCTATCGAGGAAACGTGATGCGGATGTATGTATGCCAGCCTAAAAGAAAGAAAAAGAAAAAAAAAAGAAAAAGAAAAAAGGCTGTGTGATGCGACCGGCTTACACCCCGCAGTCCCAAAGCGGCGACGCTGCGGAACGACACACCGGCTTACATGTCTTCCTCTCCAACCGGCATGGCGTGTTTTCGCGGCCCTCATCGTTTGACCAAGGACGCCTCGCGAGACTCAACATTCAGCCCTAATACCGGCCAGCCGACCAATCACCCGTCCACAACAGGCTTACCGTACCGTCGCCCAAAGGGGCATAACACGTGGAGTACAGGGCGGCCTACACTCGTGACAGCCTCATCCGTGCGTTCCACGACTAGCTCACCAATCCGCTTGCCATGTGCAGCGATCTGGCCTTGCCGGTTCGGCGAGTAAGACGGGCATCCTCGAGAGGAAGCAAGTCTGTATTCGTGGAGATGGGGCATCAGAGGAGACGGGCAAACTTGCGTCGCCGGCGGCGCAACCTGACGCCCGCGGAATGGGCTGCAATGCCAGCAGTCATCACAGACGAGATGGCATACCACCGCAAAGGCAGGCCTTTTTCCGCTGAAGAAACCCTGATCGATATAAAAACAGTTGTTGTTCGCCGGTGGAACGCGTATGTGGTTCCGGATACTCGGTGGAACAACAACCTCAACATCGCGGCCTTGAACTATCGTCTGGCCAACAGCAATCCCAACAAGGACGTGTCCGCATATCAGCCAACTTGACCGGGAATCTCGCGGCCTCAAGGCTCTCATCATACTAATTCTTCATACAGCTCACACTTTCCATTTCGAGCGTGACCTCACGACTGCCGACTCGAGCCCCCCTTTGTTCCAGTCCAGTTCGCCCACATTCGTCCGTCACCGTAATCAAACATGCCGGTCCTCTTCGTCTACGAGAAGGACCTCGTGGACCCGAGGCCTCAGATTCCTTCACTCGAGGGAAGAAGTCATCTTCGTCACTGGTGGTAGGTCCCCTTTGTCTCAGTTGTTACCTCGCTTTTCTTGGTACATGTATCCCCCCCGAGGCCCAGTCGCCCATCGCATTCTTCGCACCAGGACAGGTATGCTCGCCAGTCGCCCAGTGTCTGTCGTTACGTTGAGAGGACATCGGACGCGATCAGCAAGTCTTTGGTACATCGCAAACACCCCGAGTTCCCTTTTCAAGAGCAGTTACAGTGTTGGATGGGTTGATCAAGAGAGATATCGACTCGGAATCTGGACCTCTTGGGCGCCGCTTCACCAATCAATCCTTTCATGGCACTTTACATCAAGCATCCACCTGTCGACGGACAATGGATCAAAGTTGGACAAACCCTCACAGACTGTTGCCGCAAAGAATCACCACTAAAGGAGCTGCTGGTATAGACCCAGAGGCCCCTAGCGGTGCCGCAATTGCTCCACGCCGAGTTGAAGAAGCTCGTGTTCCCCGGGTCCGGACCATCCCGCTCCCATATCTACAAGCGCGTCTCACAAATAGGCCAAGGAAACAATTTGCATTTATATAAGTTGGATATGTCTGACACCACTGGCCGACACCTCGCATGTATACCCCTCGTTGCCACTGCATACTTGAGACCGTCATCTATAGCCACCAGAAATGAGAACCAGAGCTGACGAATCCCGCCCCCCAAAGGCACAGCAGGCCTAGGCAAGGCCACGATCCTCGCCCTCCTCGCCCACAACCCTTTGCACGTCTACTTCTCCGGCCGCTCCCTCGCCGCCACCGAAGCCCTCATAGCCTCCGTCACCGCCTCCTCGTCCTCGCCGCCGCCGCCCCTGACCTTTGTCCAGATGGACCTCGCCTCCCTCGCGACCATCAAGCCCGCCCTCGCCGCCTCCTTCGCCCACGACCGCCTCGACGTGCTCATCAACAACGCCGGCATCATGGCCGGCCCCGCCGGCCTCAGCGCCGACGGCTACGAGATCCAGTTCGCCACCAACCACCTCGGCCACGCCATGCTCGTCCGCGCCCTGCTCCCCGTCCTGCGCCGCGCCGCCGCCCTCCCCGGCTCCGACGTCCGCGTCGTGAACCTCACCTCCGTCGGCTACCAGGGCCACCCCTCCGACGGCATCTCCTTCGCGACGCTGCGAACCACCCAGGCCGGGCCGCCGATCCTGGGGCAGTGGACTCGCTACGGGTGGGATTTTTTTTTTTTTTTACCGCGTGCTCCCTCCCCCCCTTTCTCACTCCTGTACTCAAGCATGAAGGCGCGCCCAGTCTCTAATCGGCGTCAATAATGTGATGGCAACGGACAGAGAGAATAAGGATACCAGCCGACAAGCTAGCATGTCTCCCCTCCCTCGCAGACAGAGCAAACTCGCCAACATGCTCTTCACCCGCGAGCTCGCCCGACTGCACCCGTCCATCACCGCCGTCGCCGTCCACCCGGGCACCGTCGGCACGGGTCTCGTCGCGAAGCAGGGCCTCCTCAACCGCCTCCTCGTCCACGTGCCCAACAAGATGGCCGGCGCGCCCATCCTCACGCCGGAGCGCGGGTGCTGGAGCCAGGTCTGGGCCGCCACCGCCGCCGCCAGGGGGGACCTCGTCAGCGGCGGCTTCTACTTGCCGGTCGGCAGGCTGGCCGACAACAAGCTGGACCGGTTCGCGACGGACGACGAGCTGGCGGGCGAGCTGTGGCGGTGGACGGAGGGCGTCTTGGCCGGGCTTGACTGAGGGGAGGGAGAGTGTTTTGGAACCCCAGCCATTTCTAATGTGACGTTCCAAGTCTTATATATTTAGAGCGGTTCAAGCAATCTCTAATGGCTCCTGTAACGCAGTAAAGATGAAAACTCAATGAGTTGGACGTTTCGCAATTGTCACGTCAGCGGCCCGGAAATTCGCCTACCCCCTCGCCCGACCTTCCGGGGGGGGGGGGAGCCGGAGGGCCTCCGGCACCAGCGCACCGGCGCCGGCGTACTACCATCATCATCATCATCGTAATTCGGCCCCTCCCCTCCCGCCGGCACGTATCCTTGGCGGGTCTCACTATATTGCAGAAAACCAATATGAAGGAGACTCAACCGCCGATTCCTCATCGACGTCTCATCGGCGCGCCTTCGCATGCCCCTCCAATGTCACCTCGGCACCATGTGCATCATCCCGCGACGCGAACCGCCGCTACGGCCAATCACCGCTTGGCCACACCACGACCATGCGTGATGAACCACGCATATCCCACCGTCAGATCCACCGGTCAATGTGCCGTGAGCGGCGCCTAACATCGTCCTCCTCCCCCTCCTGCTCTTTTGACAGGTGTTGAAAGAGTCGAGGCTCACGTCTAGCCTACCCCCAACTTGGACTCACCACCGATCCAAGTCGTCGCCGCCGCCGCCGCCGCCGCCGCCGCCGACATTTCTGCCGACGTCACGGCAAAGAGGGATGAATGGCTTGAGACGCACGCGCCCTTCCACATTCCCAATCCCTCAAGGCTTGCTGGTCGAACAGGGTCAATTTGCGGCTGACGGCGTGGTTGACTGAAAGGGGGGGGAGGGACGGGGGGCATTTGTGAAGAAGACCTGTAACTTGAATTTTACCCCGCGAAAAAGAAAGAAAAAGAAAAGAAGAAAGATACCAACAGCCGGCAACACGCGAACCGCGCCGCCCACCGCGTTGATTCGACTCATCCAGGGAAATTTGGTAAACAATACCTACGGCAAAGGAGTAGGTAATATCCAACCTCGCCCCCCCTGCCCCTGTGCCGTACCCCCCGCACTTGCATGAACTGCTGCGCGTGGGCTGTAATATGCCACCCTTTCGCCCTGTCCTACGGACTCGTAGTAAGCCAAATGCTGTAGCACTCGCGCATCATCTGATGTATGTCGTCTGTACTCTTCTTTGCAAGCCCGTCTAGGAAGACTAGCGCGGAATGTGGCCCTGAGAGTTCATGGTCAAGATGACGATGCAAGACAGGACCGCAGACACGCAACCACTGTTGGCCCCCGTGACAAGGGAGGCCAAATTCCAGCGCAGACCGTCGTCCTGGGTTGCTTGCCCCAAACGAGGGGGGGACAATAAGCAGTTGAGGGGCGACTGTCTCGGTGAATGTTGTCGCCTCGACTATTACGTCCTGGGTTTCCAACATGTGCCAGCGAGTAGAGGGCTAGAACGTGTCGTCCCCCCTCCCCTCCCCCTTGCAACCCCAGAGAAGGGAAGAAAAGGTCTGTATCTGTAACGCCATCCCCATCCATGTATGTCATGCTCTCTCGCGTGCAGGCGGCTGGCCCGCGCTGCTGGATGACCGCCCCAGGGTGGCGGCCTAAGTAGGTGCAGATGCCGGAGATTGGGCTGGTCCAGCGCCGTGCGGAAGCGAGATAACATCGCCCCTGTTCGCGCGCCGGGGCAAAGGGTGTGACGTGGGACTATAGTATAGTTGGCCGCATCGGGGAACGGCACGACTGCAGAGCCAGAGGCAATCCGCCAACGACGCCGAGCGGGTTGCCTGATGTAATAACAAAGCCGTTACATGTCCCGGAGTCTCTGGGGACTCTTCTGACCAGTTTAGGGTGTGGAGAGGACTTCATTTTGGGCTCGTTTTACCCAGATTGTCTGACGTCAGGGATCCCACTACCCAAGGCTTTTTTGGTGGTTTCGAAGAATTGAACCGCGTGCCGTTGATCGTTCCGAGGAGGTGGCAACGTCTTTTCTTGTTCCTAAAGCCGGACAGGGCGAAGCAGGTACGAGTACACAGCGTGGAGTTCATGCCGGGACCGGTGATGGGATGGCGCTGGAAGTCTCGTCCCACAATGCACGGTGATGGTGTGTTTGTTTGCCTTCGAGCTGGGGCCGGTGGCGGGCGGGAGACAAGAACCATCAGTCCGTCATTCCATCGCAGCCATGTGCGCAGTCCCAACCGTGTCGACTCTCGTTGCTTTTTTGCCGTCCTCAGTCGATATGATCCATCAACGACTCGCCCCCGTCCGCCGGCAAGCTCTGATTGTTCGTTAACCGTGAATTATCCCTCGTTTTCCCCATGGGTCGTCTAGGCATGCTCTGATTAATACTGAAGCAAGATGACGGAAACTTTACATCACAAAGACCATCGGACCAAAACAGAAACCTTCTGATGACTGGGTACGGCCCGGCTTATTCAGCGTTGTCATCAGATGAACTGTGGCCGAGCTCCTTTTGCTGACGTCCCAGTCAATCAAGCTGCGACACGCTCAATCTGCGGCGGCTATGCTGGGCTATCTGGACCTAGGCCGCTAACTATCATGCAGTGCCCGGGGACTAGGTATGAACGTCCGGGGGATAGGCGGGGATGCGAGTAAACTCTGATCCTGTTTCAATCTTTGGCATTCGTCATTAATGAGACATGGCATCGCTCTGTTGTCAAAGCCCTCGCATCCACGTGTCCAATGCAACGTTGGTCACAATGGGGAATCACGCTTAATCTCGATGGTGGAAAGCCAGTAGGGTCGGCCAAAGGGGGGTTTCTTGGTCTTTCACAGAATACCAATCCGTCGTGCACCACCGAAATAGCCAGGGCACTCTGGCTTCCGTAATTAAGGTTGATCCTGGGCTAGGATCGCCATGGAATCCGGCAGGCAGAAAACTTTGCTGCCCGAATAAACAGTAGCTATCCTGTCTCTTCGGGTTGGCAACGTAGACTGGGGAGGGGGGGCTTTCTGCGTGCGTGTTGTGTGCAAGTTCTATCCTGTAAACATGCCTCTTCGCTCGCTTCACTTGCCAGATGAAGGGTTACCTCCCCTTCGTCAAAACCCACCGTAAGCTTTGTGTGCGTTTCCATCCAACTGGTTTAGAGCTTGGGTTTGAGTGATCGCCGCTTCAAACGGAAAAGCGTCAGGACCAGGGATTTGATTGGGCGTAGAAGCTGACGGCTAATCCGGAGGGATGAGCCGGGGGAAGAGAGTTTTGTGTGAATATTGAGTTAGTTGCCCCTCATCGAATCTTGGTCTTGGGAGGGGGGGGGGGGGCGTGCGAAGAAAAGATTGTCGCTGTCCTGCTCCCGACAGACCGGCATCAACCAGTTAGTTGGTTGGTTAGCCAGGGACGAGTGGGAAAGCCTCAAGTGATCGCCGTCCACCCGATGAAACCAATAATCAATCACTCCAGGGCAACCGGTGAGTAAAGCTGTGGATCTCCATGGATCGTGAAGTTGACAGCGAGTGCGCTGACGGATGAAGACAAAGATTATACCTACAGACATGGGTCAATCTGGGCTTCCCTGAGGGAGATTGTTCAAAGACATATCCAGGCAACGACACGTGCTGCCGCAGTCGAGTGCCATCAAGTAAGTCAATGGCCCTATAATCTCAGGTCACTCACCGTGGCTCAGCACGAACGAGCAGTCGATGACTGGAAGCCAGGGTTAGATAAGAGAAGCCCATTCCACTCCGTACTCAGTCATGAGGAAATTGCTCGACTTGGAGTAGAGTAAACCCGGCCAGCCCACCCCCACAAGGAAACACGCGGGGAGGAAGTTGCATGGCAACACGGGGGATGCGCAGAATAGGCGCAGGCCCCAAGTAAGGTATGCTGCCAACGGAATTGGGCCAAACCGACGGGGCAAGTGCTACAATAGAGAAAGACACTGGGCATTTGCCACGGTCGT
Organism: Colletotrichum graminicola M1.001; assembly: GCF_000149035.1. Classification (NCBI taxonomy): domain Eukaryota; kingdom Fungi; phylum Ascomycota; class Sordariomycetes; order Glomerellales; family Glomerellaceae; genus Colletotrichum; species Colletotrichum graminicola. Next base: position 231,448 of record NW_007361053.1, read on the forward strand.
CTAGACCCATCATGAAAGGGCTACGGCAGGTGAGCCTGAGAGATGGGCACGGCGCTTTCCGTGTTATATCACACGACCTTGCTGTCCACAAATGATGATAGCCAGAAGCCAGCCGCAAAAAGTGAAGCTCGAAATAGGGGAGGGGGAGGCGGGTTGTAGGTATAGATCAGGGGGCTAAGGGGGCATCGGGCACTAGACATGGACGCATCTTGAATTCCGGATGGCGCGGCCGAGACGAGACACACCTTCACCAGAGCAGCCGGTATCCTCGGGCGGCTTGAGGCTGAACCAAATGACCACCAGACACGGTTGGCGAGATTGTGAAAGCGGTGAGCGGGCGCGCCCCTGTTGTAAGCCAGGCGAGACTCAAGAAAGGGGTCCAAGGGACAGGACAGACAGGGCTTTGTCCATCGCCACGCCTTTCCCTGCAGAGGTTGAGATAGACGAGACGGGCAGAAGGCGGACCCGGTCGAAAAGTCGATGTGCAACTTTGCATGGACTCGAACTGGTGATGGCCAACAACAAAACTCGGACCATGGCTATTGAGAGCCTTCGGACCGTTGTAGGGGTGCTTTGCAAGACTCTGCTAACCATCTAGTGCAACGGTCGACGCGATGTTTAGGCGGGCGGTGGGACAGATTGGTACAGTGAGTCCCTAGATAGCCAGCCTATCGGGAATTTTGCAGACACGCCCTCTGTCTCTGTGTGTGTTGGGGGGGGGGGGGGGGATGAGCGCATTGGCGCTTATCAAATCATTCAATCGAGTCGTTACTTCTCAAGTCTCTTGTAATAACCAGGGACCTGGCCTAATGCAACAAGCATAATGGTACGGATGCAAGCGAATGTGTGTATCGGTGCCGTACAAAAGCAATCTGGTGGGGGGCAGAGCGGCAGGACGGAGACATGCAGCGAAGGAGCGGGAGACAGCCAGCTCCCGCTGATGAGAGAGCGGCACCCCAGTCTTTAGCTCGCGATTCGTTGCGGATGCCGCCGCAGGAGAGGCGGCTGGCGTTGGTGTTGAGACGAGGTTGATTCGGCAGCGATGAGTTGCGTCCGTTTGGCGCATTTGCTGGTTCTGAACAAGGAATAAGTGACGGACGGGAGGAAGCTCGAGGAGCCTCGAGGAGCCGACAGATGAGACAGGGTTTGTTGGGGTTGCGTGGCGGATGCGAGCTCGCCTAGCAATGGGAGGAGCTGTTTTGTCCCACGATGACGATGACGGCAAGCGAAAGCGGTGCTTTTCTCCAGACCAGACCAGACCAGACCAGGCCTCGCCTCAGATCAAACACTTGTGGTGGTGGAGATGACGATGGCGGCGACTAAGGTGGCAGAAAGGGGTCGTTTGGGGCGGTGTCGATCAAGAGGCGGCATGTCGACAATGTGGCGGCAGAGACGGATGGTGTCTGTCATTGTCATCCGTCACAGGGGAAGGGTATGCCTGCCTGCCTGACTGACTGTCTTGGACGACCATGTTTTCTTTCTGTTTGTCTCGGCTTGGTCGACTTTTTTTTTTTTTTTTTTTTTTTTTTTGGTTTTTTATGGTTGGTTTTTGGTTTGGGGTTGGTGTGAGACGCATAGTTTGTTTTGAGGAGAGTTTCTTCTTCGCGCCGAGTGCCGGACGGAAGGAGGGAAAGAGCGGCAGATGTGGGAGATGTGCCGTGATGACGATGAAGACGAAGATGACGCCGGAAGGAGCATCCGGGTTCGGGCTGCCTTGCTCTTGCTCTTGCTCCTGCTCCTGCTCTGGCAGTGGCTCTGGTAGTGGCTCTGGCTAGGTGTGCCTAAGCTTACCCGCGCTCGGCCGAGCAAGGCAGGTGCGCGAAGCCGCACCTGCACCTGCACCTGCACCTGCACCTACACCTGCACCTGCACTTGACTGCACCTGTACCTGCACCTGCACCTGCAGGCTGCTCCTGTTGCTGTCAGGCGGACTCTCAAGGTACGTACTGTGTTACGTGGACTGATCCATCATGGCTCGCCGTTGCCGTCCATGTTACCGTTCATCGCGTGTTCGAGCTTGGACAGCTGACTAAGTCAAGGAAAGGACGTGCTTGATTTGCGCGGCAGTTGCCCTCTTTCTCTCTTTCTCTGGCTGCTCTGGAAAAGAGGGAGAAGGAGGAGGAGGGAGGAGGGACAGAAGCAAGGAAGGGTGGGAGGGAGTCAAGAAACGATAGGGAGAAAGAAGGACGACTTCTGGCCCTTTGCTTCCCCTTCCGTCCTCTCGCCCATGCATCCTGTCATTGCATTACATTGCATTGCGCTGCACGCACGCACTGGCCATTGGGCATTGCGCGACGCTCCTGCATTTTGGTTTGATCCGGTCTGGACGTTTGCTTTTCCCCCCTCAGATTGCGCAGAAACACTGTGGGTATTTCCGGCTAGGTATAGCTAAGGTACGGATAGGTAGGTAGGTACTCCACCGCCCCCTTGCCTCTCTTCTCCCCACTAGTGCACAGGTAGTATACCTAGGTACCTAGATACCTAGTTACCGTTGCAGGTGGATTCGTAGGTAGGTACTCTGTACTCTGTACTCTGGTCTACATTGTTCATCGTGTTACAGTAGAGCACCCTTTACCTACCCGTACGGATACAAGACATATATTACCTGATCTGATAACTCTGTTTGTCCGTATCACGGTATGGCGATGGACTTGGGTTGTGATGAATAGATGGGGAGGATACGAAGGGGAGGAGGAGAGCGCCACACCGAATATGACACATGAGGCCCCATTCTCCCCCATTCGTCCACTATTCTGCCATATTAGCACCTCAAATAATAGCCCGTCCATATCCCTTTTTGGAACCGGCTGTTAGTCCCCCTGCGCGGACCGCTACGACCTCCCTTAGCACACCAACAGACGCCAATACCATAGCACCAAACACCGACACCAACACCAACACCAACGGCTACCCAAACGGCCTTTCCCCCCCTCCCCCTTGGCTCGCTGCATCCCGCCGTCCATCTCCCACCCAGTAGCCCCACTTCACCAGCCAGGACCGGGATCCGGTCCCTTGCATCGCGCGTTCAGACTAGACCAAAGATGGACAAGTCCAGGAACAGGGTTGCAGGGGGGACTCGGAGAGCTACAGGCGAGGATGCACCGCGCATGGGGCCCCTTTCTCCCTAGTGTGGTGTCTAGCCGGGGCCAATCCCGCTCCTCCTCTTCCTCTTTTTTGCTCCTAGTCTCATCCTCTGATTCCCCTCGAGCCAATCAAGACCTCGCGAGCCCCCGCCTCCACGCTCTTCTGTCCCCCCTCCCCGTCCCCGTCCTAGGTATCTATCTGGTGAGTCGTTGAGACAACCTATCGTTAAGGTGCTCAGCAATTCGCCGTAGCTTGGTCCGAGTGTTTCCTCATTACCTGCAATCCTGCATGTCTCTGAGCCCCTGGGACCGACGCCCTTTCTCGACTGCCCATCGTCATTTTGTTATCGTGTCGTCGTCGCTGCTGTCAATCTCATCGTCGGGGTCGATGGTGTCTTGCAAGTCTCCTTACTGCATCTCTTAACACTGTCACCGTCACTCTCACCCTCACCCTCACGCTCAGTCTTACTCTTACTCTTGCTCTTACTCTTACTATGACCCTTACTACCCAACTCACTCTCCGCATTTCTCTCTCCCTCTCCCTCTCTCTCCCCAACTGTCTGTCTGTCACTTACTCTCAATATATATCTACTGCCAATCGCCGAGTTTCGGCGCTTTCGCATTGTCATAGAATAAACCCAGATTCATCATCATCATAGCATTAATTAGGTGCTGCAGGCACAGACACCGGCGCCCATGCTCACTCACGCCGGCACTAACCTTCACATCAAATCAATCAATCAATCACACCTCCCTCACCTCATCCTCCAATTGCCACCCCATCCTGCTCTATGGCCTTTGGGCCATTCGTCCCGCTGTATAGGTCGCTCGTCTGTCGACCTCCCCTGGTTTCCCCCC